>NW_023502164.1:0-193511 GCF_013396075.1 Fusarium subglutinans
TTATTTTATAATATAGGCTTTTTATTATTTTTCTAATATTTTTCTAAGCTATATAATCTTATATAGCCCTTGTAATTAAATCTTCTAATTATTCTTTATCCTATTGGCTAGTTATTTATCCCCTCCATTAGCCAATTACAGCACTCAAACCGAGGGGGCGGTACAGAGGTCACGTGTTAATAGGTGTACCGGGTCTGGTACAGGTATTGGCTGCCCTTCGCCCCCCACGCCCTGCCGACCAAGCTTCAACACCACGTGCCTCTTTCACAACTGCCAATGCCTTGTTCCGTTGTCTTGAACGGTTAACTCAACGCAAGTCTACAAGCCACAGTGGTCCCAGCCCCCATTGGATTGGGTTATTCTTCCAAGGCATTGATTTGATTTGATTCATTGCTCTTCACAAGCTAGACAAGTCGGACAATTCTGTACCCACACGGGCTACCGAGTCTGGCTGACAAGGGACAATGGACAAGGGTCCCCTAATAAACGAGTCGCTGATGAAGCAAGTCATTTGTGTTTCTGCTGCTCAAAAAGATCGTCACTCTTCTCCAGACAATTGACTTACAGGCCTGGTATTGTCTCCTTGGCACCGCTGACCTATCGAAACTGGTCCTCAATACCTACTGAAACACTTGGAGCGCCAAGCATCTCTAATCCATCGGCGTACATAGGTGGGTACCCAGGCTCCGGTCGCGCTTCTTACAAGGGTAATTAAGTTAATCTTTAGAGGGCTCTGCCAAGTGAAGCCAACTTAGCCAAGCGTACAGTACGCGCCTAAGCCAAGGGCCCGGTCCGTCAGCTCAAAGCAATTCAACTACTAAATTCATCGTTGCGGCTCGCGCTTGGCACAGCACAGCACTCAGTCCTTCTTTAAACTGCCTGCCACACAGTTTTGCGATGGCATCCCACACCCCTTGATTCATATCATACCTTAGCTCGCGACCTGCTCTGGTTCTGGTTCTGACCCTGACAACGGCGTCCTCTGTTTCTCTATTCTTGCTATAATCCTGCTGGATTGAAGCACGGCCATGAGAATTGCGATCCTCTCCTCTCCTCTCCTCTCCTCTCCTCTCCTCTCCCTCTTCCTCTTTGGACCTTGCTTGTCCGTAATCCCAGTAATTGTTGTCTTGTAATTTGCCCATCATCCATCGGGCTCTTTTGGACCAGTTCGCCCGAAAGGAGTTCTCAGACCACCCCCTCTGATCTGCTCTGAACTGAACTGAACTGAACTGAACTGGAACTTTTGCAACTGATGCTCATCCCCGTCGCGAATCATGTCTCTTCTCTCGAGATATTCTTTGCGCCAAAACCGCGGGTTTTTGGGCTCGGACAGTTCTGCTCTGCCATCGCAGGATGCACAGGTAAGTCAGTCAGTGCGTGGCCGCCGCCAATGTGCCTGGCAACATACTACATAAGCCTCTCTGCCTCCTGTATCTCCATGATTTTGATGTTGTTGACTAACAACGGTTCTGACATATTAATAGGATCGCCAACAGTTGCGCTACGAGCTTGACTTGAATTCATGGAACTTTCGCATCTGGGGTGTCTGTGCCTCTGGGTTTTTAACAGATTCGTGAGCTTTCTCTTCACCACTTCTGTACAACGACACTCTAACTTGTGAATACCCTAGCTATAATCTCTTCTCGACTAATGTAATCCTCGCTTCTATCGCATTTGTATACTGGCCCAATGGCCCAGAATGGTCGGGCCTACTCATTAACTTCTTCACACTCTTGGGATCTGTTGTTGGTCAGATCCTCTTTGGCTACCTTGCGGATCGCTATGGCCGAACTCGCCTCTATGGTGTTGAGCTCGTTCTGGTTATTGTATCCACGATTGGAGTCGCCACGAGCAGTCATGGCTACAATGATCTTTCTTTTCTCGGTCTCTTCATTTGGTGGCGTTTTGTCATGGGCATTGGTGCGTGAATCCTCCTCAGCAACCTCCCTCTCTCTGGCTTCCAACCATACATGAGAAATGACAAAAACCTCGATGCTAACAAACACTACAGGAATAGGAGCTGAATATCCGCTCAGCGCTGTCATCACATCGGAATGGTCCAGTACACAATCTCGCGCTACTATGCTCTCGTCCGTTTTCATGATGCAGCCCATCGGCCAGGCGCTGGCCCAGTTGGTCGGTCTGTTTGTCCTCCTCGGCTTCGAGCGAAGTCACAACCTCCAAGGAATGCGTTGCGGGCTCGATAGGTTGCATGAAGAGGAATGCAAAAAGGCCTTGGACGGTGTCTGGCGCATTGTGATCGGGTCAGGTGCCGTCCCTGCACTGCTCGCCATCATCTTTCGCTTCTTCCTGTTCGACTGTGGTATTTACAGCCTGGAGGTCAGGAATAAGCCGAGGATGGCTCTAGCAAATACTCAAAGAATCTACGGTGCTCCCCAAGGTGCTGGGCTAGAAGCATTCCCCAGCGGAGGTGTCAACGGGCGCTCCATGAGTGGCGGTGCTGGTGGACAGAACTCGTTCCCGATGAATCAATTCGTTCAAAGTCAAGCACAACCACAACCACAACCACCAGCAACATATCAGACTACGTCGCCCGATAGGAACCACCATGCTGCACCTTCGTATCGCACAAATGGTCTTGGAGATGGTATGCATCTCGCGAGCAGCTCGCAGCAGCCGATGCCAGTGCAGTTTTCGAGAGAGGACCTCCACAACTACTTCATCCGCGATGGGAACTGGGCATATCTACTGGGCACGGCGGCAACATGGTTCTTCTTGGACGTCTCCTTCTATGGCATGAGCCTCGACAATAGAGGCACCCTGTCGACGATGTGGGCGACTACCACGCCCACCAAGATTGACGACTCTCTCGAGTGTTGGACATCATCGCTTCGCGGGGGAAATTCGACGGTGCCGGATTGGGCCACCGATGGACTTCCAGTTTGGTCGACCGACGCGACGCACCCCTGCAACACCATCTACGACGTGCTTATCGAGCAAACAAAGCAATATCTCTTGACTGTCTCGCTTGCATCCATTGCAGGCAGCGCTTGTTTCGTCTTATTTGCCAACCGCATCCCTCGACGTCAGTGGCTCACAGCATCCTTCCTCGTTCTCGCTGGCTTCTTCGTCATCACTGGATGCGTCTACTATGGCGTCCATCAACAAAAAGGTGCTCCGGCCACAGTGGTGTTTGTAGCCATCTGCCACTTCATGTTCAACTTTGGTAAGCTGACACGCTCTCTGCTCCGCATGCTCAGAACTAACCAAGGATCACCAGGCGCCAACACATTGACATTCATCATACCAGCCGAGATCTTCCCGACCTGCTATCGTTGTCTGTGTCACGGAATCTCTGCTGCAGCAGGGAAGCTAGGCAGTCTCGTTGCTGTTCTAGTGGTGTACGGAATAAATCAGTCATATCAAGCAGAAAACAGACAAGGACTCATCTTTCTCCTATTTGGGTCTGTGGCTGCTGTGGGTGCCATCTTCTCCTGGGCATACCTACCTGATTCCCAGCGTCGTGTCGAGTACGACGGTAAGAGTTACCTCGAGTCCAAGACGCTCGAGGAGCTTGGTGAAGGAAGAGCCAAAGCACGACTTGGGGGCGAGCTAGTGACGATAGAAGAGAAATGGGATGCTATCAAGAGGAGGAAGAGAGGGTCCATGCGAAGCGACCCCTCCGTGCCAGATGGTACTATATAAAGGCCTCATGGCATTTCGAACTGTAATTATCACATCACATATTTGCTGTCTAAGCGACCTCGCCAGGCGCTGTGCTTTCCGTATAAATATTCATAATGAAATAGATACCCCTTAACCACAACCACAACCGGACTACGTTCGGAAAACGTACAGCCTCCTGCTCCAGTCGATATTTCATACCACTCTTTCCAATGTACCGAGGATTTCAGGCATTGCTAGAGACTCACTATCGATGTGTAGCTTCTTGAACTTGATGGTGCCCATATTGTTTCATCAAGGCATCTAGTGTCTCGCTGTATAGCCCGTGGTTGCTTGTTGTGGCTCGCACGCTCCTATCTCCCTCGATAGCATCCAGCCATCGCACCCAGCGCGATCCAGGCGGGGAAGACGGTATATTTGCTGGGATCGGGGTTCTAGAGAATCGAAGAGCAAAAGGTGCCAGGTGTATATCGACCAGAGACATGCTTCGCCCGAGAAAAAACGGACCCTATGATGATGATGAATTGGAGTCATTATTTTGGTCACAAGCGATGTACCGAGAGCTCTGGATCAACTACCTTTTTGTCTGCAGCTTCGACAAGAGTATCTATGCTGCCCTGTAAACTAACCCCTGTTTCATCTCCAAGAGCCGGGTCTTGATGTTGGAGGAGTTTGAAGAAGTTCGGGACGATATGACGGTTGATCTCCATATCGTCAGTGTTGCCTCTGATTCTGGTGATAGTGCAATGTATCTTACATGGTCAATCCAGAAACGGCAATTGGCTTTCAATCTTGACTCTACCGGAAGCATCGGTGTTCCTTGGCCGAGATCTTCAAGCTGCGCATCTCATCAATATCACAAACCAGCAACTTCAAGACGAGACTAACATATTCTAATATGACAGCACTCTTCGAACATGACCAGTTGCTATGTGCTATGGTGGGCACATGGCCATTAGGGTTAGCCAGGAGGGGTTGGGTTATATTACGGAAGGCATCTGTCTCGCAGTACTGGTAGGGCACGCCTTTTGCCTCCAGGGCGATCCAAATACGTTGAGAGAATGGGCTTTGCGGTTAGTATACATAGAAGTGCGAGTGTGCTTGAGTATGAGTTCGACATACCAGAAACATGCCGCGTAGAGTTTGAAATCACTCTCCTTTGCGTGTTTTCTAGCTGTGAGTAGTGCAGCTCCTGTGGGTTTCAGAGGAGTCTTTTTTAAGAATTATCCGTATTAGAAACTCCTTTTTATTCAGAATTGGCGTCATAGGTATGGCTTACCTGGGCCTTCTCCTTCTCCTTTCTCACATCCCCTTGGTTTGCCAAATGCCTCTGCACACTATTCTTCTTTATCTCGTCACTCCTTTGGAGCGTGTGCTTATGTGGCCCAGCCACACCGTCTCCCTTTCCATTTCCTCCATTGCCATTGACTCTCTGTATTGTCCACAATCGCTGTCCTGCCAGACTTGCGTCAAGACCACTGGTGTTATCAAGGTCCAGTCGAGCCCCCGGGAAGTACTCTGTAATTTTTATCTTGACGTCACATAAATCGCGCTGGCGCGCATTTCTCTTTCGTTTCTTCTTATTGGGGTCGTCAGATTTAGGTGTTCCTGGAGGACGGCCTTTCATACGACAGTCCCAGTAGTGCGAGATGAAAGGCTTGCGCTTATAACGCTGTGTCGAACGATGGGAGTAGACGTTGTCTACATGAGGAAAGTATGTCTCGAACCTAAAGCCGTTAAGGACTGGAATTACATCACAGATAGAGGCGGGCTTCTTTACTCTTCATGTGTAAGAACAATCGTCTCATCCACGTTGAACAGCTTATTCCGCCACATTTCCAGATCTGGGGGATCAACGATGATCTTACTGCTCAAGAGGCCGCTCGATCTTCCAAAGTCCTGTGGGTGAGCATTATTCTGTATAGTGAATATCCCATCGACGGGTGTTTCCATAACAGGCACCGACACTGATATTGGCGCAAGTATACCAAATTGACCAGCGGTTGCTGGTGTCGCGATACCAGAGCCACTGTGCATAGCATGGATATGGTAAGCCTCTCCAATACTGGGTGCCACATATCCTTGCAGATAATCCGGCGGCAGACCCGGAGTTGAGAACGTTGCGGATAGCACCGGGCCGGAGGCGGAGGCGGAGCCCGGAGGCGGGGTGTCCGGAGCTGCCATGGCCGTGGGTCTCCGTCCTAGTACAGCCACGGCGATGATAAAATAAACTCCACCGCGAGATTTGTCACTCGACGGGAACGACCAATTCCTCTCAGTGGCACTTTCTGACGTTTCTGTTGCTGCTTTAAGCCGCTGGTTGCCTGGATCATTGCCTGAAAGAGGGGCAAGGTGTTACTGAGCTGCAGCTGCATAGCAGAAGAAGCAATAAGGGAAACGCCCCACCAATCCTGCACAGACCATAAGGTACTACAGACAAAAAGAAAGCCGCAAAGAGGCAGAAGAGATCAAAGATAGAAATAACCTTTGAAACCCCCGACAACAAAAATGAAAGCCTCGCAAATCGCTCGCAATCGTATTATAGGAACAGCCCGATGCGGGGGTCGAACCCGCAACCTTGAGATCGCGTACTCGTAAGAGTCTCACGCTCTACCGATTGAGCTAACCGGGCGTGGCTCTTGATTTGATTCTATGCCCAGCAGGATCACCTTGAGACCATGGTCAAGTCAACGACACGCCCGTATCCAACCACGGACCTCTTTTCTTTCCCTGCACCTATCATGGTCGTAATAGTGGTGTTTCATTGTCATTAGAACCCGGGTATCCTTCAGAATTACTCAAAACATACATGGTAAGTCTTCCATGAGACTCCCAACCCATAGTGTACAAAATTGCCGATATGTTTGTCCCGTATAAACGCCCCTGTTGCCAATTCTGGTTCGTGGTGTCTTCACCTCCTTCTCTTTCTTTTTATGATAATTGTGGAATCCCGGCTAGGCTCTCGATGCCATGTTGCTTGCCCAACAATCCCACCCGCGAGAATTCCCTGTTCACCGATTTCAGGTATCCTTTGTTTCCCATGTTCCCAAATCCATGGCGTCCATTGGTCCCATATTCATCAAGGCCCGTAAGACGCCCTCGCCAACTTGCGGTATTCCTGATTGTCCTTGAATGTCTCCCCAACCATCAGGCATTGAAAAACCTCCACTCTGGTCAAGGCTGGTCGGCATCGTAAATCCAGCTGTGTCTGAAAAGAATCCTTGTGTGCTCCCGTCGAGAACACTCGGGTTCATCAAAGTCTGGTTCGGCGACATGGGGCTCGCGTTGAAAGAGTTGTGTCCGGATCCGTTCAGCTGCCCAGGTGCCAGATGGTTCCGTTGGTCAGATCCTGAGCTCGAATTTGGTGTAGGTCGATTTGATGTCAATCCATCAGGCGATCCTGAAGCATCCTGGCTATCACCTGTTACATCGCCAAAACCAGACATTGTCCGACTGCCAGATCCAGTCTTTTCGAATGTCGCCGCTGAGCTCGGTGTAAGAATGGGTAATTGTTGGTCAGACGACATCCAAGCCTGCGTAGCGAAGCTCTCTTCAGCAGTCGTGATCTCTGGTACGCTACGATTAGGCTCAACAAGATCCGGTTGGTTTTCACCTCTCGACGGTTGCATATAGTTGCATTCATTACGATATACTGCTATACCTTGCATTCCTTCCGGGTTATCACACCTAGCACCTCTGGGCGCCGCTGGGTTGGCAGGCTTTACGACATTAGTGCAATTCGAGGAGAAACGGCATGGGGTCAAACATACACCATCGTTGTTGCGTGGGAAGGCTGTCTTCAGCTTGGGGATTCTCAGTGCAAGTGCTTCGAGGTCGACATCGAGCTGAACGAGGAATGACTCAGTCAAGGGATTCCTGCGTTTCAGCGCGTTCATGGCAGAGAGCAAGAAGCGAAGTGAGTCTGCCGTCTGGCTGTCGTCCGGTCGACTCTTGAGGTACTGTACAAATACTCGCGCCGATACGTATAGGCAGAAAGAGATGAAGGGGTTTACCTAATAGCATATTAGAATCCCCGCTAATGGATAATAGCTGGCAACACTTACTGTTGAGAGATCCATATGGGAAATCATGCGCATGATGCTGGCAATCTCGTTGGCAGCTGTGATGCATCTAACTTTACTTTCGGCGCTGACCGGCGCGGGCAAGTTGTTCTTCTCCGCTTTGAAGATAGCGGCTTGGTGCAGACAGATGGTCGAGGTATGGATACTCATGTTTGTGAAGACAATGTTAGGATTCGACAAGCCATTAGGAAGCTTGAGTTGGGGAGGGAGACAAAGGGATGTGTTGAGGAGGATATTGTCCATCTGGCGGTGTCGTTTCCAGAACGGACCATTCAGGTCGTTGTCAAGATCATCGGCATCAGGACGGTGCAGATGTACCAGATTTCTGCCAAACAGGCAGGCCATGAGCACGATACCCCCAAACGGCGACAGCTTACCTGCACCCATGGGGCTAGTACATTCTGACAGTGACTGTGTCTGCTCAGGTTTGCTCATGATGAAGGCATCTTCTGAAGCAGGGAGATTGGTCATGATGTCACGTTCGTCAATGGTCATGGGCCAGCCCGTGCCAATACTGGCATACCGGTCTTGACAGAAAGCCATCCAGAATGTTCGGCGTCGTTCCTCTCGTTCTGTCCAATCCTTCGGTGGCGCAAGGCATTGCTTGACGTCGAGGCCCGTTCCGTCTAGTCTATGAAGACCAGTCCTATAATGGTCAGTAGAGAAACGGTTGTCGCTCAGGGAGTGCATACATTTGAGCCAGGCGGATAGCAGAGCCAGTGTTGATCCAGGCCCGGGGAAAATACATCATCTTCATTTCATAAGAGGCCAGCAGAGTATGTGTCTGGCAGTGAGCAATAGAGATCATGTGTTCTCCATAGCCCTTGACGTAATCCGCCTCAACGTACTTCCGCGCTCTGCGATAGAAGAGATCTTTCAGATCTGCATATTTATCTGTTATGGTGCATGCGAGAGTCCACATGGCATATCGCAAACAAACCGGTGGCCTTTGGTTCGGAGCGCTGTGATAACTGGTTAGACATTATACTTTTCCGCAGTATGAGGAAACAACATAACATACAGGTTCATGGCGGCAAGGTAACGGTATTTGTGAATCATGGGAATGGACGGATGAACCTTCTCGAAATAAATCTGGTGAAGCTCGTCAATGGTTTCTTGGGGAGGCAGAGGCTCCTCGAGACCTAGGCCAATCATTTCCCATGTGAAAGTACCACCAACGTTGTTCATGCCCATATCTAGACTGGCATTGAAATTGAAGTCGTCCATGGTACCTTGCTGCGGCGATTTATCGGTGAAGTTCCAGTGCTGGTCCATACTATGATCCCCGGTAAGGTTTATAGGCGCATTTGAGATATTAAGATTCGCAGGGGACGCTGTCTGAGGTGGTCCGGACATTGCGACATTGATGTTCTTCGGAATATTCTGCGGAGGTTCCTGAGTTTTCAGCAAGGTTTCGACTTGTTCTGTAAAGTCGCAGCACGTCAGTAAATCCAATTGTCGATAGTATGTCGGGAAGAGGCTCACTCAGTCGCTCCTCCAGAGCCTTGACGTAACCACGCTTAGGACCACTCTTCCTCCGCTGTTCGTCGTAGGCGCAAGTATGACCAAGACGGGAGCAGGTACTGCAGCTAGGTCTGACTCCATCGCATTTGAGCTTGCGCTTCCGACATATCATACATGCCAGCCGTTTTGGCTTGGGAACGCTCGCATTATCGGGTATTTCCTGTTGAGGCGCTGTTTCGTCCCCATCGGCGTCGTCGCTTCGTGGACGTTTGTTGCCGGTGGTGCCAGCTCCCTTCTCATTTGAGTCTGGCATGGGGGACTATCTGGAAGGCTGTGTTTGTTGGTATCGGAGGGTAGGAGTCGCGAACCGATTGATCAGACGGCGGCGGGGATAATAAATGCTGGACGGGCGGAATGACACGGTCTTAAGGGTCCGCACCTCCCGGAGAGAGATCCGGATATTCAATAAGCAATAACAGAAGTGGAAACCAGGAGGAAAGGCCGACACTGATAAAAGTCCGGAAGATAACGTGTTGGTGTTGTACCAAAGAAACGGTAATACGGAGCGTGGAGCGATGGGATTCGAGCTCACCACCGTGAGTAAGGTAAGGTAGGTAAGGTTACGGAGTTAAAAGATGGAGGCAGGTGGGAACCCTTGTTGTTGAGGGAGTCGTCGGACTCGGGTGGAAGGTGGGGAACAACTAGAGCCTACTACTTTACTAGAGTCTCATACCCTCTAATGGTTGGCAGCCAACGGCTCCACGGTTATCAAGGAGCTGGTGTTTGAGGGGTGCTTGCCGCGATACACCTTGGCTGCCTGGCGCGCCTCTAAGACGTTGCTGACTTTTGGAGGTGGTGGCCAGTGGAGTGAGGTACTGTACGTTTTGTACTGCACCTAGATACTAGGGTACCGTCAGTCTAGCGTTGCAAGGTTGGAGGTCGTTGCGCGTGCATGAGGATTAATAATGACATTGGATCCAGACTTACATACTCTGTAGTACAGTAGCAATCTGCAATTAGGTTATCCCTCAGGTTGTTTGCACAACCCAAGTGTGACGGAAATCAGCATTAAATACTACTCTTGAGGTTTTCGACGAAATCCCCGAATGCATTGCTGAATATGACTGTATTCGTCATCAAGAAGTTATTACCACATCTCTCGAACTAATATCGTCAACATCCACAATTACTTGCAGATATCATCTATCCTCTAGGTTAACACAGCCACACGCTTCGCTTGTTTCCGCTCTTCTAGTGGCAGCCATTTATGTCAGTGGGCGGCCGACTTGAATAAATATCATCGTCAACCTTGAGAAGCATGATAGTAACATTTTGTGTCAATAAGAAAATAAAACAGCACTCGTACTCGTGTGAGGTTGCAAAGCACAAAACAGAGCTACTCGATTCTACAACCAATTCAACAACGACAGCACTTCCTGAACATATCGGTTAACCGTTTGTGACAAGTTAGCCACTGCACGTTTATTAGAGTTAACTCAAACCTAATTATTACAAGCATTGCTAGAACTTCAACTACCTACCCTAAATATCTAACAGTCATGATCAATTCCTAACTATTCCTCTGGTTGAAGAATCACGCCTTGACTATGATATCAGATATAATAATACACAACGTCTATTCTCCCACACGGGCATGCATGTTTCCTTCTTGTAAAGTACAGCACATTCTGTTGCTTCTGATACCTCCCAGTATCACATATCACAATAAACCTACTAAGCTAGACACATAGCCTGAACGCTATCTACAATGGACGTGCCGGTCCTTATTTAGCCAGTCTTACACACAACCTAATCCTATCAAGAGCTTCACAAGAAACAGATAAGGCTGGCCTATGATGGTTTGCATGCTGAACACGAAATATTCTATACAGTACCAATTGCGTCGTAGAAATAAGTGCTTTCAAGGGCCAGTATAAACGGCTCGCACTGTACTTGACGCGACTAAGGGATTATATCTTATTTCCTGTCAACATCGACACCCACGATCCGCAAAATACCCAAATCACTATATGCAAGGCAATACCTTGTTGGAGCCCAAGCAACTACTGGACAAGCACCAGCTGTCTTAAACGTGTGGACATGGTCTCCTGTCTCGACATGTGATACTTCCAGGCCAGATCCTACAAAGCAACAATAACACCAAGTTAGCAAAAGCATCTCAAACATGGGGAAAGAATTTTCACCTTCATCACTTCCACCAACAACAAAACTACCATCGAACGTAAAGCCTGAAGTCAAAAAGGTTAGCGAAATTCACTATAAACCGACATCAAAGGAACGCACTCAGGCTCTTCACTGGCCCGACCATCCTCGTAATTGTCCGCTGGCAAATCCAGTCTGTTGTATCCCACAATGCAATAATTGAGTCTGAGCCTCCCGTCGCCAGATACCGCCCCGTAGGCTGTAGATCAGCAGTCAGACACGAAGAAGTATGTCCATTGAGCTCAAACTCGTCCGTCTCTTCTCCATGCTTGCTCTGCAATACAGGTTGAAATCCAGGGTACGACAAGACTCGGCTACGTCCTTCTGCTGTCGTGACGAATATCTTCTCACCGCTCCAGCAGAATGCGATCTGGTTGGTCTGCACGGACTGTTGATGTGTGCTGAGAGGCGTCGACTGGGATGGCGACAGAACGAATATGGTATCTGCCTTGTTCCCAACGAGAAGCGTGTTCCCATCTGGTGCCCAGACAAGAGTAAAAGCGTCCCCAAGTCCTTTGACCTCGTTGAAGCATGCTTTTGTCCTCACGTCCCAGAACTTGACCACGCCGTCACTGCTGACACTGCAAAGCTCTGCATCCTTTGTTGGGTTGAATGCGACCTTTTCAACAGATGCTGAGTGGCCCTTGAGCTCCGTCGAAAACTTCACATGAGGCTTTTCAGGGTTCCCTATCTCGTTCAGCCTCGCTCTAGTGGCCTTGCAGGCCCGCAGACTTGATCGACTTACACACTCTGAGGGTTTTCTCTGACGACCCCGTTGCTACTAGAGTCCCAAGGGGATTCCACGCGATGCATCGCAAGCTTCACCATCAAAATCAGCAAAAGGGACAAGACAATAGCCCCCCCCCAGCCAGAGAGCACATACCTATGGGGATTCGAGCCCCGCGAGTTATTGGGGTCGTTGTAGGGCTGACTTCTGAGGTTGCCAAAATAGCCAGAGAACTTATCCTTTGATAAACTCTGTCTTGCTCGAAGGACCGGTGCCATGTTATTCGACGGATAGGTGTAAACTTGTTTGCTGTGATGTCCAATGTTCTCGCTCAATTGGCAGCAGCTATGTTGCCGCTCAACACATGCGACGACCTGAGCACCTGGATTAAGTGAAATAAAATAAGTGGCTTGTCTTTACAGTTGGCGGAGGTTGGAATGGTTGTCTTTAAAGATTGGTGCTGGATGATGTTTAATGGTGATTGGAGTGCTAACATGGAGGAGCATCCCGTCAAGGTTAGTGCGGATCACACAAGCCACAGGCCTAAAACCAAAGGAACGTGTCTCTGATCCTTTGGTTTGGTGGGCCTGACGTGACGCGACCTAACAGTTAAAGCCGAGTCTAGGCTAGTGCATTAAAAACCATGTTTATAGATGCCGTCGCCAACGGCAACCGTTGTGACATTAATCATGTTCTGCGTAAACATCCAGCTCTACCCGTCCGTACATAGGCACGCGGCTGATAAATAGCACGCGAATTTACCCACTGTAACCATCCAAAGCCCTGGCCACAATCACCCATTGTGCTCCATGTATTCGTGAAATGCAAAACTTCATTCCTGCCATTCCTGGGCTCTTTCCGTAATCCGGTCATGGTATATGTACAATTTTCTATCACAAGCCCTTTTCACGACGGTAGCCGAGATGCGCAAGAGCCGTATCGAGTTCTCCTACTCCAGTCATTGAGAAACATCGCCAGACCGCCAGATGTCAAGCTCAGCTTGCATCTGCTACCCCGTGGCCCGTGTCGTACAGCTTCCATTACTCCCCGTCCAGTGCCCCATGAATAGGCCGTCTGCACAGCCAACTCCAACCAGCCGAACCAAGCCCTTAACTTCCTTCGCCAGTGACTCCATGCGCCATGTATGAAGACGAAAAGCATGCTTCGGGAAATGTGCAAAAACCAAACAATCGCAAACAAAAAAGTGCGGGTGCTGTCTGTAATATCAGACAGTGAGAATATGAATCCAGACCAATACGGCAAGTGCTTTTCATAGCATACTCGCTTAGGTATCGACAGTGGAATGTGTGGTATCATGATGGCCCACAAGGTTTACCAAAGGGCGTCGGTGATCTATTAACGTCGTGAGGCAGCGGTGTAGCTGAATCCAACCGCTAGCCGAGTATCCTGTTCTTCAGAATATCGAATAAGATGTGCCATAAAAAGTTGTGACTTGAGTGTGCCTATGATAGCTCATCAAGGCTCAGATGAACGTCGGTGATTCCAAATAGAACAGCATTCTTCTTTGCCCATTGGCGGGCAAGAATCGAAGCTTTGTACCTGGTCAGCTGGCTATTCTTTGCGCGCTAGGAGATACATACCCTTCAAGAACTTCTTGCTAGCATACTTCTTGAAAAATGCTTCATGAGTGACAGGGCGAGCGAGGTAGTCGACCATGAGGTGAACGACAGGCTCGATCTCGTCCTCAGTGTAACCGGCGTAGTAAGAAAGAGTCTCGTCCTGCACATCCATTAGTAGTTGACACGTTAAGAATGTGGATTTCACGTACCCATTCGCCACGGTCAAGCATCAACCGCGCTAAATACATGGCACCGGCAGCAATGTGACTGGGTCGGTAGGCCATGAATCGATGGTCCAGCAAGCCAATCTCCATCAGGTACTTTCCAATGGTTCGAGACTGGATATCGTAATTGTCTGCCTTGGAGACACGGCGGAGGAAATTCATAGGGTTGGGGTAGCTCAGATCATAGTTGAGAGTGCTCAGAATAAATCGCTCAGCACTCAGAATCTCGGCCTCAGTAAAACCATCGTCGGCAATACGCTTGAAGTTCTCGACGTGAGGAGAGAGAACCTCCTCGTACTTGGAAGCGATAAACATGGCAGTGATTCCCACAAGTTGGAGACGGTCAAGCTGGACTACCTTCTCGG
Organism: Fusarium subglutinans; assembly: GCF_013396075.1. Classification (NCBI taxonomy): domain Eukaryota; kingdom Fungi; phylum Ascomycota; class Sordariomycetes; order Hypocreales; family Nectriaceae; genus Fusarium; species Fusarium subglutinans. The sequence continues at coordinate 14,311 of NW_023502164.1, forward strand.
ATAGGAAGCGATCAATGAGATTGACGGCGAGAAAGAGGGTTTCGGGAAGTAGATGGAAACGGGTATGGACCTCAACGAGCCAGTCGACCAAGATACCGCGCGTCTTCCATTCGAGCTCGTCCTGGTGAGACATATATTGAGGATTGGGAACCGACTTGCACTCGAGATCGTGCAAGTACTCAAAGATCTCATTGGCATATTCGGCAACCATAAGAGGATCCTCTAGATCCTCGCTGTCCAAGTCCTTGACGCCAGGAGGGTACTCGAATGGTGCATCTTGCACCTCCGCCTTGTCTAGAGAGACCTCGGGCTTCTCGACTTCAACCTCGACAGGTGTCTCTGATCGTTCACGCTCCTCGGGAATAAGATGCTGCTTTTTGGAAGGGTGCTCATTTTCGTTGACGGGAGCTTTTATCTTGGTGTTGGCGGCATCCGTTACAACCTTTCGCTTGTTTATGGTACCGGAACCGGACTGAGTCTTTGAGTTGGTAGGCTTCGAGCCGAGAGCAGTTCTTGTGGTAGGACGCGCGGTCTTTTTCTCAATACCAGTGGGCTGAGCAGCCTTGGAGACCAATCCCTTGGCCTTCTTTCCAGCAACACCATCGACCTTTCCTACATTACTGACATCGCCCAATGCAGCGCGTTTCCGCGTGTTACTGGCGGCGGTACCGTTGACTGTGGACTTCTTTGTTTGCAGAGCAGCCTTAGCAGGCATTGATAGCTCATCAACCTTTAGAGCGGCAGCTTGGGCTCTTGTAAGACGCGTCGTGCCGCTGTTCTCGTCATTCTCGTTGCCGGCGAGGCGCGTACGAGTGGCCCGAGCCTGCTACTCAAGTTAGAATGGCTGATCGGGGGAGGAACCCAAGCCTCTCGGTCACGTCTGAGCACTTACTGGAGGCATCTTGGCTATGTAGTTGTTGATCGGTGTAATATTGACAAGGGGGTAGTGCTGGAACAAATGAGTTAGTCAACGCGTCGAATGAGAAACATGAAAGAAAAAAGATGGCTGAGATCACGAAAGGATATAGACAAACAGCATTCGAGACGCTGAGACAGTCGAATCAGAATAGGAATTCAGCTACCAACCTTTGGGTCAAGCCTGGTGAAAACACCGCGAAAGGAATGTTGTGAGTCGTGATAGATGGAGCGATGACTGATGCTGTATGTTAGTCGAGGGTGAACCAGCCCGGAATACAAAGTTGTTGGCGGACGAAGTAAACAAGAGGTAAAAGGACAGGAGCAATGGGCAAATTTGGGCGGAGACGATGTTTATGTTCAAGAACAGTTGTGGTTGTGAGGACGATAGAAGTGTTTTGACGAGCGGGTAAGGAAGATGAGTTGTGGAGATCCACCAAAGTGGGTACGTACCCGTACGCGGCTAGACAAGTCGCGTTGCTCTTCGTTGCTCTAGGTACGTCAGGCTCCCAAGCGTGATGTCCCACTCGAAAGAAAAGGATTGGAGCTCGTTAGGAGCAGGGGTGATGCGATAGCTTGGTTATTTTTCACGGGACGTATCGAAACGCGCAAAGAATTGAATACTGCGGCGTGAGGTGCAGTAGACTACCCAGGTGCGAAAAATGTCGAGTAGGTAAGGTAGGTAGGTAGGGCTGGACAGTTCAGCAGAAATGCTTGATATCAGACGGAGGATAATGAGAATGGTAGGATGAACGAAAACCCTGAACAAATGGCAATATCCCGATGGTCGAACAAGGATGAACGTAAAAGAGACGGTAGAGACGACAGGCACATTTACAAAGTTGAATATCAAAAGAAGAGAGAGAGCCAGGTCAAGGTAAACGGACGACGGTGGACAGGTCTTGACATTTAGTATGGAGGGGCGGGATGTATGAGATCAGTACAAAACGCGCCTGCATCCAGGTCAAGTCGCGAAAGCTGCTAGTAACCTGGAACCTTGGAAAAGCTACGTACTACTTCCGGCTCGAGACTGTGTTTTTGTGGGACTGCCGCCCTAGCAACCGCCGGCCAACCGCCTTCGAGCTCAACCTCATTGGCCCAGCCTCGTCGCGGGTTGAGGATTGTTCACGAAGCACGAGCCATGTGGGAGCTACCTACGTGAGGGCGTCTGTGGCGGTACATGTGGCGGTGCACTTTTACTCGAGTGGCTCAGATTTGTCCCTCCGGCACAAAGTTGTTCATTATCCGATGAAATTTGAACATCTCCAACTACGACACCAACGGTGCCATTGGCGATAGTCGGCTTCTTTTCTGACGGTCCTGGATTCCCCAATTCGTTTCTTGCTACTAGCTAGAGATTGTTTGAGCTACCAGGAAGCTTTTGATATTGAGAGGCCCGCCTGATCTGCCCTCCAGCGACCGTCGTTGGGGAAAGCATTGCCTTCCCCTCTGAGTTAATATCAAACCATACAACCACACGAACCAACTCCGATGAAGACCAGCTGCTAAAATTCCAAAAGTTGGAACACTCAAGACCGACAATGCTTCAGTCCGGCCTTCAATTTGCTGCTGCGAGGCAGAGCGCTTTGCGCATGGCTCTGAGCCGATCGCTCCCACGAACTTATGCAACCATCAGACGTTCTAACGAGACCACCGCCAGTCCGAAAGAACTCGCCGAGAACCCCGAGAGTCAATCTGCTATCTTGCGAGTCTATAAGCCCCGAACGCCTGGTGTGAGACATCTCAAGCGACCTATCAACGATCATCTCTGGAAAGGACGACCTTTCCTTCCCTTAACATTCCCTAAGAAGGGCCAAGCTAAGGGTGGCCGAAATGTGTCTGGTAGGATCACCGTGCGACACCGAGGTGGCGGTGCGAAGAGAAGAATAAGAACGGTTGACTTCCTCCGCAACCGACCAGGACCTCACCTGGTGGAACGCATTGAATACGACCCAGGACGGAGTGCGCACATTGCTCTCGTCACTGAGAAGGCTACCGGACGTCACACTTACATTCTGGCCGCTGATGGTTTGAGGTCTGGGGATATTGTGCACAGCTACCGTGCCGGTATTCCTCAAGATCTACTTGACAGCATGGGGGGTATTATTGATCCTGGTATTCTAGCTGCGAAGACTGCCTTCCGTGGTAATTGTCTACCTATGCACATGATTCCTGTTGGCACTACAGTATTTGCCGTGGGATCCGCAGCTAGACGTGGCGCCGTATTTTGTCGTAGTGCTGGCACCTCAGCTGTGGTCGTCAACAAGAACGAGGAGACGAAAGACGACGGTACTAGGGTTATGACCGGCAAGTACGTTGAGGTTAGACTTCAGAGCGGCGAAGTTCGAAGAGTTAGCAAGGACGCTTGTGCGACCATTGGTGTGGCTAGCAACATTCACCACCACTATCGCCAGCTGGGCAAGGCTGGACGAAGTAGGTGGCTCAACATTCGACCTACAGTCCGTGGTGTTGCCATGAACAAGGGTAAGGAACATAGGCGCATCTTAGTAGGACTGCTGCTGACATGAATTACACAGTCGACCATCCTCACGGTGGTGGTAGAGGTAAATCGAAGGGTAATCGCCACCCTGTCTCTCCTTGGGGTGTTCCTGTAAGACTACCTAACAGCCTCGAAGCATATGAAGCAATGCTAACACCTTCTTCAGACCAAGAGTGGTTACAAGACTCGACGCAAGCACAACAGAAACAAGTGGGTTGTGGTACCTCGACCTCGAAACAACGGGAAGCGCCGAGACAAGGCCAATTAAGGGAAAGGAGTAATGAGTTGACGCGTTGGATGAAAAGCACATGCCAGGCCGAGAAAGAAGTCGGCCGTCAGTGCGTTGTATATTATAACGCTGCATTGTATCATATGTGACATTATAGATAAGTGCCCAATTGGCGTCTTAATCAAAGAACCACGTAGGAGCATATATATTCCATCATTTGAAGTTTGGCCATTTGACATTGCACTGGAATTGTTACAAGCTGATTTCATGCATACGTCAGTATACCCAGTACCCTTTTATGATAGATATCCCCAGGACCGGACCGTAAACACTGGCGGTGGTGAAGCCTGGGTGACAGGTTCATGCAAGAACCTTGCGGCGGCGGATGGACAGTCAAACGTCTTTTCCCTGTAAACGATCTGATCCTATTCAAAGCAGACGATAGCAGGCAGGCAGGGCCTATCGAACAATAAGTGTGCTATTGCAATCTCGGACCAGACAAAGGCCTCTCGAGTTTCAACAAGGGTATAGTGTTTCACCGGCTCCCAGCAGTCTCAACTCTCAAGGCGCAAGGGCTCTTTGGCTGCAACCGAAAAAAAAGGGTTCAGGCTGAGTGAGTGGAGATAATTACCCGTTGGCTCGAGCCGGGGGGGGGGCAACTAAGCAAGCTTAGTTGGGCACAAAAGGCTGATACAGACACAAAAGGCTGATACAATCTTGAATGCTAGTAAATTTAGTTGGCAGATATTAGGTTTGATGTATCTATGTAATTCCCTGTTATTTCCAGACTTTTCCTTGGAGAATTATTGGATAACATCATACGGGGCAAATCACGCCAATAAAGATGTGTATTAGCCTTTTATGCCCGTATCAGCCTTTTGTGCCCAACTAAGCTTGCTTAGTTGGCCCCCCCCCCCGGCTCGAGCCAACGGGTAGTTCGTACTGAGCCGAACGCAATTGCTTGGTACCGTGATATGCTTCAGCTTACACGCCCAAGATTCCGAATAGCCGTTTTGTTTACGGAAGAGCCAATGAGTTCGTCTTGTGTTTATGCGGAGAATCGATTAAATGTCATTTTTTGGACGGAGCTGTCCCGGCCGGCGCTCACACGGGTACCTACTACTTGGGTACTTTGCACAGCCTCACAAAGCCACGAATCGTAAGCTAAGGCTCGTTGACAGGTTCAGCAGTGCTAAGTTCTAATGAACTACCTAGTAGGTACCACAAACCAAAGGGAGGTTTGAAATTGAGCAGCAGCTTGTAGAGGCAACAATTGTTAATCAATCTTTCAGTTCTCGCTTTACTAATGAAGACTGGCTCCAATATCATGGACGCCGCAGGCGGGTAATAGGATTAAGGTTATTTCTCATCCGCGGAACTTGATTGGACGGGAAGGTTCGGGAAGAGATAAACGCAGATCATGGCAAGGCCTGGTAAGCCAGGTCATGGAGTTGTGACTTTCAGGGAAACAAGACCGTAAAAAAAAGCAGGACGGGATGACTGACTAGGATATTTGGTGTGCTAGGGATTCTAGGGATTGACTAGTACCTACATGCATTCCAAAATGCCCGATGGAGCTAAGGGGGTGACGATTTGTCCGCCGATGGTACGGAGTGAAGTGTTAAAGGACCGCCGTAACCGTAACGAAGACATGGTTAATGAGACACCGAGCATAGCGGCAGCTATTAATTAGCACTTGACACAAGTGCCCGTTCCTTTGGTGTGTACTCACTCGAGAATCCGTATCATCAATTTACCTGAATGAAGGGAGATAGACAAAGGCCGGCTTGAAGATTCCACTTGAACCACATCTGGTATTCGGCGTTCACTGAATGCCAGATCTGACATGATACAGGTAGGTACCGAAACATTGCGAACTAAAATTAACAAAACCTAGGTACCTTATCCCGTCCTCGGGCTCCTCGTGCCCCGGTGTTAGTTGAAAAATAGCCATCGATACGCGGACAGACCCCCGTAAGAAATGGATCATAAGCGGGACCACGCGAGCATTTCCCCAATGAGGCTCCCACACGCCACTGGGGCTACAGGGGGTTCGTCATAGCCTCATTCTAGTGCCAGCTGTACTTTAGAAAAAAACAGGCGCGCGCAAGCTCAAACACCATCAGAAAGGTCTCAAAGTGAAGATCTTTCATGATTTAAGCTAGTATTGGAAGGCTCGGTAGAAAATAAGCCTTGCAAAACTTGCCTCCGGGCGGTACATGACCCCAAAAGGAGATCCTAGGGCACCCAATTCAAAGACAATTCTCCTAACAATGGAAGTCTGTAGGTACTAAGGTACTAAGTCTTGGCCCCCTGCCAGGTAGACTCCAGCTGGTACATAGGGCCCAAGGCTAGGAGTGCCGCAGTACACGTAACCTCCAATTACCGAAGGCCGTCAGCCCCATTCATTTCTTACATCAGTTTCCAAAGGACCAGTTTCTGGTAAAATCGTCCGCAGCTCAGTCCAACGCTGCCAGTCCAAACAGGAGAATTCCATCTGACATCGATATCATCAAGCACAATATTAACGATTAACGAAGACATAAGAGCGACTGGCGAGTGAGATTGCTTTGACGACTGAAAATATCCTCATATGCTTCATACCCCAGACTTCAACGCAATACCCATAACCATAACCGTTATCCCTTCATTTCTTGCCCAAGTCATTGAGAAACCCAAGACTTATTGTCGCATGCCAAAACTGCTGCTCCTCCTAAGCCCACCTCCTTTGGACTAGCCGCTTGGCCGTTCTTTTCGTTCTCTCTCATACACACACCTCTCTCTACAAGCCCACACGCCCTCCCCAGACCCCAACGCGGACGAAGGCGTAAACTGTCTGGCTCTCAAGTGCACGCAGAAGCGGGAAACGGGGGCTCAATTGAGTGTGTGACGACAAGCCCCAAACCTCAAATAACCCTCCCTCCCACCCAATTCGGCACTCGATCTTCTTCTCCCCTCTTCTTGATAGAATATGCATTCCTATTACAAGATGGGCGACTCGGGTTTAGGAACATTATCTGGTGGTTTGCGAGGCCGTCGATTCCCCATTCGACTCATCTTGTCCTACCTCTTCGACTGGATCATCTGCTTTGTCTTTGTTGGTATCGGAGGTTGGCTCGATCGAGTTGCGCCTGCGAAACGACCATTCTCACTTGTTGACCCCAATATCTCGTACGTAGGGTGTTTTCATCTCTGGGTAATTGTCTAAAATGCTAACGTCGTTCAAAGATATCCATTTGCCGAGCATGAACTCGTCCCTGCTTACCTCTTGTTCATCCTCGCCATTGGCGTTCCTTTCGTCATTGTCGCTGTCGTCTCCCTAATATTCGTTCCGGGCCCGACTGTACCTAAGGGTACCCCAAAGACTCTAATCTGGCAGCGCAAGCTCTGGGAGCTCCATGTTGGTGTCCTCGGCCTCGTCCTATCTCTGACGCTGTCGTGGTTCTTCACGAGCTCCATGAAGAATTTGTTTGGCAAGCCTCGACCGGATCTCCTTGCCCGCTGCGACCCTGACTGGAAAAACATCGACAAGTATGTCGTTGGTGGTTTCAAGTGGCAGAGCATGACAGGACAGCTTGTCTCGGCCGATATCTGCCAACAGACGGACAAGTACAAGATTGACGACGGTTTCCGTTCATACCCTAGCGGCCACTCGTCGTCTGCCGCCGGTGGCCTTATTTACGCCTCGCTCTTCATGGCCAGCAAGTTCGCAGTTACTATTCCCTTCGTGATGCCCTCCGCTGCTGCCGTAGCAGGAGCGGCCAGCCATGCGGCGTTCCCTTCTCGAATCCACACCGGCTCTGTCGTCGATCCCTACGAGCCCTCGCGCGCCCGCGGCCCCGATGGATCATTTTCTTCTGTTCCTACAAAGGAACGCGCAGGACAGGATAATGCCAAGGTCCAGTCTCTGCGTCGCCAAGCTGCTGCGCCCCCGATTTACCTCCTTGCTCTTGGCCTTCTCCCCTTTGGTGTCTCAATCTTCATTGCTGGTTCGCGCTGGCACGACCGCCGCCACCACGGCTTTGATATTCTCTTCGGCTACTTGATGGGTCTGGTTGCCGCCATTTTTGCGTTCCGATATTATCACTTGCCCATTCGTGCAGGTGCAGGTTGGGCATGGGGTCCTCGAAGTGATGAACGTGCGTTCTGGGCAGGTGTGGGACGACAAGGCTATGCTGGTACAGACGCGGAGCTCGGCGTATACTCTCCTCGACGCGACGTGGGCCATTCTGGAGATACATCATACCCACCTATGACATCCGCCGTCGCTCAACGGAATGTTCGCCAGAATACAGACCAAGAGCCTAGGCCCAGCCAAAATTTCCAAGACGTGGAGCTACAGAGGATGGATGATTCTGATCGACTAGAAAACAGATTCCCTGATGAGCGGTTTACTGAAAACCGGTACGGTGACGCCCATTATGCTGAGAATCGTGTCTAGAACCGCGGAATATCGCAACCCAAGCAAGGTTTTGCTTTACAGCAAGACATACAGTGATGGCATGTGTATACGTACGTAATTCGAATGGATGGTATATTCAGGTTCCAGGGAAAAGGTGACACCTACGAATATTGGTCAGGATTGGATTCTTGTTTGTAATGAATGGAAAGCGAACAGTTTGCGGCCAGATAGACCCCTTGATTTTTTGACACGACATGACACGAACACCGAAATAACTGATGGATGCCAACCTCAGCCAACGTGAATATCAGTGAGATACCAAAGTAATTGCTTGCTATTTCAGAGCAAGGTTTTATAACCGGCGGACGATCAGCAAAATTCACGATCAAATAAATGCATTAATGGGAGAAGAAGAAAAAAAGACGCTTCTTGTTGAACAGCTATAATTCAAGAGAAAAACAAAACATTTCACACCCCTTCGTTGTTTATACCAGCCCAATCCAGACCATATGACTTGCCGCCAAACGCCAATCCAGAATCCGACCAACAGCCTCGGAAACAATAGAACTGCTCTGCTCGCCTCCGAGAGACGGCGAATGCCTGTGCAGAAGCAGATCCGTGTCCACTCAACAACCCCAAATAAATGCTAGAACACGAGGAATGTTTTCAGGGGGAGTCTCGTTCATGTCCATTTGAGCGAATTGGTGTGGATCGTCTTTGGTGCCAGTCGGTATGACTCTGATTCTATCACCAGTACCCATCCTAGCGCTCTCCTCGGGGTATGAGACCAGAGCCCCTACAGGCCTTCCACAACAGCCATACGACCATCTATACCTTCAAATTCAAGCTCCTCGTCGTCGTCTTCTTCGTCCTCCATTTCTTCACGGAAGCCAGGGTCGATCTCAAGCTTGCGAAGCCGACGGCGCATTTCGTCGCGCTTGGCGCTCTGCCAGCGAATCAAAGCGGCCGAGGCATGCACTTTGAATCCGTACACGCGAGGGACGTAGCGGTCCACGGTCTTGGTTGGGATGAGGGCGGGATACACCTGGAAAAGGATGTTGTGGAAAGAGGTGCCGAAGTAGGCACCGTCGATAGCCGCGTGTCGTGAGGACTTGGGGTTGTAGATATCCTCACAGCGAGCGCAGTAGAGCTTAGCAGGTTTCATGTTGGGCACATCAGAGAGACCCATTGGGAGGAGAGGGTGAGAGTTGCACATGACACGAGGGCATTTCCCAAACTCAGCCTTCTTATACTTGTCAAGCTTTCTTGTATGTCAGCAGAGTGGTACCTGGTATCTAGCCAAGATATACGCACCATTTTTGTTAGGCCTCTTGTTGTAACGATGTAACGGGCGTGCACGAGACCATAAAGGTGCCTCGCAGACTTCTCGATGGCCTCGCGCATCTCATCGTCGCACTCGAGATCAAAGACATCGGTGACGAGATCTAGCGCATACTGATAGTACTGGACTTCAGTGTTAAGGCCTGTCAAGTTGAACCTATCCGTAAGGTAGTCCTCGTCGATTTCGCAAAAGTACTCGTTGCCCCTCGATGAAATGAACTGCAAAGGATCCATGATTAGCCTATGAGATTCCAAGATGATAATACGAGAACCCCGTGGCCCCACGCCTCTGCATCGCCGCTATCCGTTCAACAACAGTATGGCGATGGCGGACGGCGATAACAATAGCGCGTTTCCTCCACGGTTCGACAATTGCTCGAGGCACTCACCCAGTCTCGCCAATAACTTGTGTAGTCGCTATCCGACTCGCTCACGTAGTCATCCATCATGCTGGGCGCAAAAGAAATATAAAGAAGTTATTGACCAAGGTAGCTCAACAACGAGCGACCATGTCCCAGCTTTGTGAACTCGCTGGCTTGGTAGTTGACAGGTACGCAGTGGGTAATATCAGTGTGCGTTTGGAGAATGTATTTTCGTCGAGATCGTATCGTTATGGTATCGTAAATATCGTGCTTCGTTAATCCCTGGCCCGTTCGTTTGTAGTCTATACTTTGGTCTGGTCTGGTCTGGTTTGGGCCTCTCGATGGTGGGGTTGCAAAAGCCGTCTCTGCATCCTATCTCTGCGTTGCGTCCCCGTCCACGCTCGAGCTTGAACGGGATGGGCCACCAGGCGACAGGGTAACGTGACCTGGCGGGGTACATGTCCCGAATTTGAACCTCATCTCAACACCATAGAAACATCACGACTTGACGATGCGTCCAAATAAGCACAGTTGGCTTTAAATCATTGGTCGCCTAACAGTTAAAGTGACATTGGTATGGATCACGAACAAAATAGTTCGACTACAGCATTACGCATTTCAGTCAATTGGCCGTAAATGATTATGAACTCTTCCAAGATAATAAAACAATGGTACTCCTATTACCGCATACCCACCATTCCCAATCTTAAACTCCAGTGGCTATCAAAAGATAATCCTAACATGAACTGTTGATCCAAGCCCTTCTTAAATCTCTAGGTGGCACTGATCGTCGAGGCGACACTACCTCCATCGCTACCAGACCGTCTATCTGATTCCGAGGTCCCGTCCTCGTCGCCGCTGGTCAAACCACTCCCTCCTCCATTTGTTGCGCGCGACGACGGAATCTGGAGTCGACTTCCGATGCTGTCCTGTCCTGATTCTTGCTTAAGTGACACCTCCACCATCCTCATGGCTTCTTGTAACGTTTCACCAGTTTCATCCATGGCTGCCAAGAACCGTGCAAGTTCTTTGCATAATTCCCAATCGCCTTCCCTCATGGCGCGAGATAGAAGTCGCACCGACTGTTCGGTTGAGGACCCCAGTTCGTCCAATGTATGTAATATAATTAAGTATCCACCTGCTGTCTTCAATGAACCTCTTTGCAAAGACTCTTCAAAGAGTTCTTGTGCCTGCGGAAGGTATGCAAACAATGTCTTCCACTGACGAACTTCGGTCTTCCGTGTGCACTGCAGCACGATATCAAGATACTCCTTGAATGAGGATAAAAGGGATAGAACGCGAGGTAGCACGGCATCAACAGGCTTCGGAGATGTGTCAACTTCCTCATCCAATACACGATGTAACAATATCTCAAGCCCATGTGCAAAATACTCGAGCTCTTTGTACTGGTGGGCCAGGTTCGAGGCTTCAACTGATCTGCTTTGCCTGAGATAGAACCGCAGTAAGTCTGGAAGTATGAGATGTGTCTGGTCATTGTCAGCTAGCATATTACAATAGGACGCTTGAAAACATACCCTGATAGCGAAATGAAAATACGAGAAGTTCACATCGCGACGCTGGACAAGATCCGATTCAACTCCCAATACGATGCCCTTTTCCAAAAGGACTGATAGGGGGTAGAAGTCAACGGGAATGGAGACCGGAGATGGCGGTTCCTTGCCATTGTCTCCAGCCGCATCCAGAACTTGGCTGATGTCTGGCCAGGCCTTGAGTTCCATTCCGTCAAATACCCAGAGAGAGTCTTTTAGGGCTGGCGGTCCGTTCCGCAAGGGGTTGTCTTCGAGCTGTCGGTTCACGTTTCGCAATGGCTGATCCCGGACACTAGCGTGGTACTCCACGTTTTGTGCGATGACACGCATGTCATATTTCAGCTGGCCCTCGTCGTTCAAGGATGGCCGGAGTAGTACAAGCTTTCCGTCGACAAGAAAGATCACCGAGGCAACGGCAACATCCTGAGAAGGGTCGCCATCTGTTAACTGCGTGTCGGGTAATATCCAGCTCAGTCCCCTCACTCGAGCTGGAGATCTGACAATGCCGTGAAACGCAATCTGGCCTACTTGTATGAGTCGTATAGAGCCGCCATGTGGGGTAAAGATAAAATGATACAGGAGGTTTTCGTAGGTATAGACAAGAAGTGAGTCCTCGCCAGAGGTGGTCACCAGGACCACAGGGGCTGGGATTGTCTGGGTGTGTAGTATCTGGGCCGAATCAAGTGCTGTCTCACGCGAGAACAGTCGTAGCTCGAATCTTCTGTTGGCTTCTACTGCAGCAACGAGAATGTGTTGATGCCAGCACATGCCGCCTCTGACCTGAAACTCATTTTCCATAGCCTCGTTGGCGAATGTCTTCCAGCGGCCGCTGTTGACGCTGTAATGGGCAAGTCCCCGTCGGCCAGCCACAGCTACGTAGCGGCCGTCAGGAGAGATGACAGTCTGCCGTATTGGCCACTGGTTCAAGAGGTATGTTGGAGGGACTTTTGCCGTATGCCATAGGAATGGCTCTGCCGAGATGCTGGTAAGATCTGGAACATCATAACCTCTGTAGATCATCACACTGGAAGGAGTCTGCAGCACAGTCCGGAAGACGTTTGCCTCATTGTAACACCCAGTAACGGCATTCTTGGCCATCTCCAGGGACCATATAGCTTCATGCTTGCGTCCTGTCATCAGGATCTCGGAGCCACCCCCTACCCAAGTAGCCCCGGAAATTCCAGCTAGCCATTCTTCCCCATTGGCGCGCGAGGTTGTCTCTTCAGATCCAAAACTATGACTTCCAATCTTGCCAAACATACTCCAGGTAGACCAGCCTTTCTGAAACCCCGCAAAAAGGCAGTAACCATCGGGTGAGTAACTTAGACTAGTGAATGCTCCTGAAGATGCCGTTGACACAGGGACTTGATGGGTATGTGAATGAGGGATGTTGCCTGCATAGTCACGGACAGAGTATACCTGCACTGTCCCATCGCAGCAACCAACGGCGATGAGAGAAAACCTTGCATTTATAACCGCCGCAGTGGCGCGATCATGTTCGCCTTGGGGAACATGGAAACAGTGGCCTTTAAAGAGTCGCTTAGCATCCCCGTCATCGGCCTGGCTGCTCTCTGCTCGATGATTGTAGCGCTGAACCGCATACGCTCGTCCGCTGCTCGTAATCCATGTCAAAAGGTTCATTGGACGATCATGTGTCATCTCAACGATGGTTACCTTCTTCTCGACCCATCCCATTCGGCTAATTATCTCGGTTCTCGTCTGGGAGCCCGTACTGTCCGGCGTCCAGCGGATACATTGCACGGCCGCAGGCTTCCTTGTTGCAACCATCAGCTCGTCGTCAAGAGCGAGCGCACTCTCAATTCCGGCATCGACCTTAATCACCATTCTAAAGCGAACACTGAGGTCGCGAACCCCTGGGCCTTCGCCAGCACCCCATAATATTTGCTCTGGTGGCAGGCCGGTAAGGCTTCCGATAAGACTCTGTCTCCTTCGCTGAACATTACTGTAATTCGCGAAATGAGGTTTGTATACGCGCGAGTCGGGATCGGTAGCCAAGGAGTAAGTGATGAGATAGCCCTGGTCTGTATGTATAACGAGGATGGCGGCGTCAGGTCTCAGTAATAGGTCGACATTTCTGCCGTACGTTTCCAGGGAATAATCTGATCGAATAACCACAGCTAGGATAACAGCAGGCTATTTCGGTCAGCATGAAGGGCGAATGGGCCAAAAATGTGTTGCAGGTCTTACTTTGGTCTGCCAGACTGTAATGGAAGTTGTTGTGATAACAGCGAACAGATTACCGGAACGTGAAACTCGCAACGCCAGTATGGGATCTTTAACAGGGATTCCTCCTGTTTCGGTGCTTTCAGAAGCTTGCGGAGGCCTACTTGATGTATAGTCATCGTGCTCGACAGGTCGGATTCCTGGTGTTATTGGGGTCGGTGGTGGTTGAGAGTCGAGGTCATCAATGGTATGACTTTGAGGTTGAGAAGTGGGAGGACCAGGCGATGGTATTAGACTAGAATCGGAGGGGCTCGTGAGGCCATCATGAGAAACGACAAGCTTAAAGGCTGGAGCTCGACTGCTGCTGGTGGCATGGATGCGTGGTGTTCCAATGGGCCAATACATGGCGGCAGCTTAGCTCCTCAGCTAAGGGTCCAACAGCTGTAGATGCGCGGTGCTTTTGGGGGACCAGCGCTTCGATTGGAAGGATTTCGCTGCAGCAGAGACCCAAACATGACCCTGCGCGCTATCTGGCTCTAGTTATGGCTCCTCGTGGCATTGACTTATGATATTGTTCAGGTATGATGGTATGGAAGATGATAGTGGGTTGTCACTGTCGTCGCGGATGAGCTCCTGGGGATGTTGTCATGAAGGAGTCTGATTGGTGGTTTCTGGCTTATGTAAGTTTCCGTCTTGCTCTTTCCGTCCTTCTGTTCCCGTCACCCCTGAACGATATGAAACTTGCTACCTTTATATAGGTACAGTACCTTAGGTACCTAGGCTACAGGTACCTACTACTTAGGTAGTACCTACACTATCGCAACATTCCTCTCACTGGGCTTGATTAAGTCAGATCCTCTTCACTACCGAAAGTCTGGTGCCCAAACAGTAACAAATTCAGCAACGTTTATTCCGTTTCCTCACATGTCTTGCTAGAAGCCCTATCATCTACAAAGGATGTATATACATCTATACTCATTGAGCCAACGACACAAATAAATAAAATACATGCATCGCATCTGACTCTATCGTCTCGCAAACCCTGTCTCGCCTTGAGCAAATCTTACGGCCATGGTCCATGGGTACATTCAGCGCCTGGGCTAGCGATCCTTTGCCAAGCAGTCCTTGGTTAATCCTATGCACAAATCCTTGAGCCAGCCACGGTCAGATTGGGTTCCATAAGTTGAATAAACAAAAATAAACAAAGATTGACGCTCGCTTTTGAAGAGGTGCAACATCGGTCCAGCAAACACAACGTTCAAAAGCCAATGGGTTTTCATTTGCGTGGGCCCTCGTGGTCCTTGTTCCAGGTTGGGTCCTGTCCTGGGAGAGGCAATATCCATGGTCCTTTAAGTATTATCATTGGGCCTCTTCGCAATGTCAAAACAGGCAGAGTTCCGCTGACATGAACTTCTCCTGCCTTGAGACATTACGCTGTATCCTTCTGCAGTATTGTCTGCGTTGAGTATGGGTCTGCTATGGTTTCGAGTGTGACAGAGCCTATGGCAGGGCTTGTGGCAGTAGTCCATTCAATGATATCCATGTTCCGGGTCGGCTCGCCTTGCATATCAGATGACAGTGTAATGTCCGAGTCTTTACCAGATGAACAGTCCGAATCATGGGATTTGGGTCCAGACATAAACTTGAAATCCAATGAGCCTATGTTGGAGAGTAGACCTACATGGCTTACGGTGGAAGCCAAGTCCCAGGACAGTCTTGTGCTTAGATTGCGCAGAGATTTGTATCGCTCAATGCCCCTGGGTGAGATATGCTCTCCCTCCTCCATTGTTCCCGCGGTTTCTTGTCTGTTTCTGGGCATCGCCGTCAATCTCATGGCTATCACGGATGTGACTACGGCCATCTTCAGGATATAATCTCGAAGCCCGACCATGATCTCGATTCTTGACATTGGGGATTGCGTGAAGCAGTGTGACCGAGAAATGATGCAGCTAAGGGCAACGAGACCAGCGATAGTGCCGAGACGGGCTCTGTGACTCAGTTGTCAGCTTTTCTTCCGATTCCCAGTCCAAGGCGCCTACTGCTGAAAGGCCGGCCCGTGCAAGAGAAAAGAAACCACGGCAGACACGGCTAGCAACAAGAAGATTCTAGACATCGTCAGCATAAAAGCTCTGACGAGCACATACAGACTTACGCAGCATCCAAGTGAGGGTGCGGAGGTAACCCCAAGGCAACGCCAGCACCAAGGAGAGTCCCCGCGGGCAAGATGATTGCGACATGGCGTACAATTCGCCATATGAAACTCCTTGCTATGTCAGGCATGCTGTCTATGGCAATGAGTGGATTGGGCTGAAAGGAGAGGGAGGGAGCAGCCCAAAACTACTTTCGAAATTGGTTTGACAACGTTTACTCGAGACAGACAATAAAACCAGTTCAAGGAACAATGCTGTTGATTTGAGATTCTGGCCGTATCAAAGTTCTTATAACCATGGACGCCCAACGCAAAGCCCAAAGCTAGCAAGTGTTGGATGCTCGCCACTGGTACGAAGCAATGGATACCAGTGGTGAATGCAGCAGTCAGCCAAATCATGTTCGCCTGTTCGCCTCAAGAAAGCTGCATCCTGGGATGATAGGCTCGGCACCAAGTCATAGATGTGAGGCATTCATTTGGAATTGTCTCAAACCGGCCACTTCTATGCTTTACTCGCACGCAACGCAATCTAAGCCTATTGAGTTGGCCCACGTACGAGGCAAAGCAGTCGGTTTGTGGTTGAGTGTCGGGCGGGCGAACCATATGAGGCTCAAACGATTGGCTGACGTTATCTCACATCTTCTGAGCTGAGTATGCCTTACAACCATTTCAACCCGACATCAGCATATTCATTAGGCATGGACACATCAAACCAAGGCACGCCTTGAGAATTATGGCTGTGTCAAGAGTACTGTTGGTTCATCCTATGCTGTCCCATAAAGACGCATGGAAATTCTCTCCGCGTTTCCGGATGGCAGATCGGTATATCGACTATACCCACGTTGATTGAGGCCCGCTTATTGTGTTGCTGTCCAGGTAGTGATGCCCAGCATCCTCTTTGGTCCGGGAAGGACTACTTATAAGACTACATGGACCCAATGATTTTAACGCCCGGAGAAGAGAGCAAAGTTGTTTGGCTTGAGACTGATCAACTACCTTCGCAATACTTCCCTTCGTGCGGGACTTCTTCTCTTCTCATGACTATTTATTCGAATGGAAAGTCTCGACAGTCTGAAAAAGGCTCCGTCCGCCATGTGTCGCTCATCCCATTCGTTGCCGATGTGGTTGAGCTTCTACCAGCAGGCGGAAGCGCTTGGGTCATGTCAGAGTTCATGCACCAAATGCGATCAAGCACTCATTTGCCAGATACGGTGAGTTTGACTGATTGCACGATTGCTTCGGGAACCTCATGGCGGGTTTGTATCTGCTGCACATATTGCTTTAGGGAGACAGAAACTGACGTTTTGGTTGGTGTAAGGCCTGGCCGCAGACAGCGCACTCCGAATCGCTAATCAGGCTTTCTCAGTGGCAAGTGCTCACAGCCTGTATAATCTACGGTTGTTCGATTGCTTCTTTTCTTCATCGGCAACGCCTTCGGGATCCTAACATGTCCCCCATCTTTGCAGCCTGTGTGTCTTTGGGCATGCTGGTAGGAAAATGTACTGGTGCAGGTTTCGACTATATCATGCTGGTTCATGTATCTTGGGCGACATGTTTGGCTATGGTTGCAAGTGCCGTATGCCTGCATATCCAGTCACGACTGGATGAATAAGTTGAGTCTGATTCTGAATTCGAGATTGTGATGGATGAGGGTATGTTAACTGCCCAGAGAGGAGTTTTAAACATTCGGGACAATCCTACAATACCTTCCTTTTCTTTGCATTATGGTTGGTGTCAAGTCCGCTGGCGAGTATGTTGGCCAAACAAAGATAAGAGCCTGCGACAATGGTGAACTAGATATATGATACACCTACCTACTTCTGAGCCTTGGTTGAATGTTTTGGGTTTTTTTGCAATCCTGTTGGATGATAGTCTACTCGTCCACCCTTCCTAGGTATGCAAGATGCAATTACAGAGCTGCAGCATCGTTCGTGTGTGGATCTGTTCGGCCATAGGTCCAAAGAGGATACATTCTCTTATCATTCCGGGGTGGTCTATCTCTGATGGTTGAAGGCGTGAGATAGGCCCGCTAGGAGTGACACTAGGCAATTGGGCGTAGGTGACAATTCAAAGGGCGTGGTCAAGTGCCGATATCGTAGCGATTATTTGGCATGAAGGCTCAAGCAACAGTGGCCACCGCTCCTTGACCATGGTCACGCGCAACGTAGCACAGCGAGATACACAGGCCAAGCGTACGTAATAGATAACTAATTGAATAAAGAGTTCTGACCTCGTGAGGCGTCAATGACACAACCCCGCTCCCAAGCCCGGAGCTCCGGTGTAGGGTATCTGGGATACAGCCGGTTAAGATCGGGCGGAGACTGACAAGCCCGGCACCGGCGACGTTTGGTGGCATCTCCCGGCTCCGAAGGGGATTAATAAGACACCCTTTGATATTTTGACAAGCTCCTGTTTCTGTTCTTTATGAGTCCCGGGCAACTAGTTTCTATCTTCAACATCTTGCTAAAACTTAGCCCCCCTGTTACTTGAAGCTCCAAGAACCCCTCAGCCAGCTCCACTTACACGGTGCACAACATCTCGTACCTTCACATACCTTCATGATGCTCCCAGCTGTCAGAGGATCGCGGTTTGGGCCATTGGTTCGACATGGCCGCTCACTTCATACCACATCGCGATGTCTGTCAAGCGCCGAGGCTGCCCCGGCTGCCCGTCCAGCGCATTATGATACCTCACAGCAGCTCTCCGCTATCGATGCCGTGAAGGAGAGACGGCTGAAAGCGGGAAAGCTTGTGGCTGGAGTTGCTGCTGCTTCAGATAGTGACATGTTCAAAGGACCGGTGAGTTGAGGAGTTCGACGTTTGAGTGACAATTGATCTGAAGCTCATTGCAATGACAGACTACTGGACTACCCAAGTCCAAGCGATGGGATAGTAAGTGCTAAGAAAACATCTCGGATTTCATGATTATAGCTTACATATGTCTACAGACCATTTGAGTCATGAGAGTAGAGTGCGAGAACCATGCACCCTCAAGCAAGCAGCTCGCTACATGAAGAAACCTGGCCTTATCTCACTAGGCGGTGGACTGCCGTCCAGTGAAGTTTTCCCCATCGCTGAACTCGGTTTCAAAGTCCCCGTCGCACCAAAGTTCTCCGAGAAGGAGACTGAGGAATCGGGCCAAACTGTAACAATTGGAAAATATGACGTGAGAGATCGCGGAGGCACTTATGACTTGTCCATCGCTTGCAACTACGGCCAAGCCACGGGATCACCGCAAATGATGAGATACTTGACTGAACACACTGAGATTGTGTACAACCCTCCCTATGCAGACTGGAAAGTTTGCCAGACGATCGGCAGCACCGGAGCATTAGAAGAGGCGCTGCGAATGTTCTGTGACAAGGATCGTGGTGACTCAATACTCACTGAAGATTTCAGCTTCTCGACTGCCCTGGAAACAGTTGGTCCTCTTGGGGTGAAGGCATTTGGCGTGGCGATCGACGAGGAGGGCCTAGTCCCCGAGGCTATGGATGAGCTCTTGTCAAACTGGGATGTTAAAGAACGGGGTTCGAGGAAGCCTCATGTGTTGTATACTGTTCCTTCAGGACAGAATCCCACAGGCGCAACACAGGGAACCGAGAGACGAAAGGCCGTCTATGCCGTGGCGCAAAAGCATGACCTGTACATCATCGAAGATGAGCCATACTACTTCCTCCAGATGCAACCCTACACGGGTCGTGATCAACCAGAAGTACCACCGCCAGAGACGGTTGAGGAGTTTGTATCGTCTCTCATTCCCTCACTTCTAAGCATCGATGTTGACGGACGAGTTATGCGTATGGACTCCTTCTCAAAAGTTCTCGTGCCAGGCTCTCGTCTTGGCTGGATAACAGCGTCGGAACAGATTGTCGAGCGGTATATCCGACACGCTGAAGTTGCAAGCCAGGGGCCCAGTGGCTTCTCCCAGGTCATTCTGTACAAGTTGCTTGACGAGACATGGGGACACGAGGGTTACTTACGATGGCTGATGAATTTGCGACTGGAGTATACAAAGAAGCGCAATGCTCTTCTGGCCGCTTGCGAAGATCATCTACCTAGTGATCTTGCTAGTTGGACTCCTCCTGTCGCTGGCATGTTTGTAAGTGCACCGCATCAATCCATATGGAAATCGTCAACTAACTCTCAAAGATGTGGATTAACATTGATCATACAAAGCATCCTGAAGCAGGAAAGCGAAGCATCATTGATATCGAAGAAGAGATCTTCAACTCCTGTATCGAGAATGGTGTTCTTATCGCCCGGGGCTCGTGGTTCCTGACTGAGAAGGACAAGGCACCACCGGGACTCTTCTTCAGAGCGACATATGCATCTGCAACCCCTGAGAATATGGACAAGGCCATTGAAAGATTCGGAAAGGCTGTAAGAGATAGCTTTGGTAGGAAATAGACTTTGTCTTGGCAATCAGTTGCTGGAAGCAGGGACAAGTTTGAAGATTGAGATAGTTCAACAACATACAAGCCAATCTGTTGGGGCCAAAAAATTATAAGTACGAACGCCTCGATATCGTGCATATCAAATTTGTACATCGTCCACACAATCATCGTTATTCACATAGCACCAGAATACTAATCCTGGGCCTCCCAGAATGCAACCTTGACTCCCTGACCTGGTGACAAGACAATGTCTGCCTTGAGGAGCGGCTCACCTCCATCAATGCCCTTCATCTGACTCTCCACACGATCAAACTTCTGGAACAGGCGGACCAGAACATAGCTCATCTCAGTCAAAGCAAACTGCTGACCGATGCAAATTCTAGGACCAGCGTTGAAAGGGATATAATCATGGGGCTTAGGATGCCAGTGGGCCCATCTCTCAGGGCTGAAGATCTGAGGGTCGGCAAATGCATCGCTGATAGGAGGATACAGATCCGAACGTCTCTGCATGACGAGGGTGGAATATGCAACTGGCGAGTCCTTTAGAACGGGGAGTGGCTCAGAACCATCTGGACCGCCGCCCCGAGGAAGGGTAGTATCCTTGAGAGCAAGACGAACGTTGAAAGGAACCGCTGGGTATAGACGAAGAGTCTCGTTGAGAACAGCCTTGAGATAACTCATACTCTTGAGATCCTCGTACGTTGGCGTACGCTCAGTTCCAAGTGTGGAAATGATCTCAGCGCGCAACTTTTTCACAGCATTGGGATATCTGCCAAGTTCATAGAGAGTCCATGATAGGGTCGCAGCGGTGGTATCTCGCCCCGCAAGCAGAACAGCGATTATCTGATCACGGAGCACTGTCCGGTCCCGTGTAAAGCCAGCAAGTGCATGCAGAAACGTATAGCTGTGGTCGTCCTTTGTCTTGGAAACCAACTCTTCGGGGCTTAAACGGAGTGCACGCTCAATGTAGAAGTTGATGAAGTGGTTGACCGTGTTGAGGCCGCGCCAGAAACGATACTTGGGGATGATGTGGCGAAGTTTTCCGACACGAGCGATGATGTTTTGAATGTGCTGAACTTCGTTGAAGGCTTCTGCGAATTCTTGCTTTGGTGTCCTGAGTTGTATATGTCAGTGAATGACCCATATCATATCATTTATTTGTTCTGTTGACTAGGTACTCACGTGAGAGACTTGACATCCCACCCGAGAAGAAACTCAGTAGCCACGTCGAGAGTGTAGCGGAAGAATAGATCGCTAATGTCCAAGACCTTTCCATCGGTGTTGTTCATATCGACAAATTGGCCCTCGCCTTGAAGTGGTCCTCGGTTCGCAATGGCCTTGAAAAGAGTCTGCATATGGGCCTCGAAGCAGTGCAAGTCACTCACACGGTCCCTTGTAAACTGAGGCCTGATGAGCTGTCGACTAGCATGCCAGGAAGGGCCATCAGTAGTAAAGATACTATCACCAAGAAAGTCCTTCCATTCTGCGTGGAATGGCTGTCCTTTGCCGTAGTCAACGAACTGGGTTGCCAATATTGCTTTGAGGTTCGCCGGGTCGGCGGTGAAGATTGTTCGGACACCAAGAAGACGAGCCTCAGCCGTCCATGAGTTCAAGGGCCCAAAGATGCCATCTCTCCAGGATGCCAGGTTGTTGTGTTTGACGGTAGATCTGACGAATCTCACGACGAGATCAAGACCTGGAAGGGGTCAATGTTAATGGACTCGACATGCTAGGGTGGGATCCGACTTACTCCAAGGAGCATATGTTTTCAGTTGAGGTCCATAGCGCCCGAGGCGTCTAATTCTTCGGTGTTCGTCAATGCGGCAGATGATGGAATAGACTCCATAGGCGATGAAGAGGACGATGAATGTGATCTTGACGGAGATTTTCTCCACAAGAGCTTCCACGACACCCATGCTGAAGGATTGAAGGCGTCTACCAATTCCGAAGTACTAGAAAGCCAAACTTGATAAGCCAAAGGTTGTCTGGTAGAAAGTAGTAGCCTGGGCTTTAAGCAATTATAGAGTGTGGGTATCGCTTCTAGTCATGTGTGGTTGAATCTATCCGAGCGAGCATCAGGAGCACGGACAGGACTAACTAGATAGATGCAGAACCTACTGGTTTCAACCCGTCGTTAGTTATGGAACTAGAAGCTTATAAATACGACTCCCTGTCCATGCTCTGCATCTTGGATAGGCTAGTCTTGTAGCACAGCAACTGTTGGAGGAACGGAAATGCCATGATAACCGAGTCTCCGTGCCCGAGGACTTTTTTATTATGGGCAAAAGGCAAGACAAGACGTCACTTTTACAGTCTTTTCCCTGAAGCGGTATGGTATTAACGAAACACCTGGCTTCCTACCGAGGCGATGTTAGTGATGAAGAGGGGATTTTCATATGCATGACCTCTGTATGGTGGGGAGGAGGGGTAATTGACGTTTCAAATCAGCGATGGGAGAATTCCGCATTCCTCTAGTTATTGCTTTCCAATGCGTTGGTGTTGTTTGTTCTTCCTTGACTCATTAGCCTCGTCTTGGCTGTGAATGGTCTCGCAAGGTTGGTCAGAACTATAACGACTTACAGCAACTTCCCCGGATTTCACTCGTCTCATCTCATCTCAAAATTTACTTTTATTCTTAAAAGCTAAATAAAACGTGAGGTCGGAGTGGAAAACCATTCTCGGCTCCAACACCGGCGGGGATGAACTTAACGATCAGGATACCCGATTCGGCAACCTGATCTACAGAGCACAAGCCCATATCCACACTTGTATTCAAACCTCACGAAACACCAACCAACTCAGTCCAGCCCAGCCCAGCACCAAGAGAACTGATTCAACAAATCAACGCTCACGGGTGCCGCTGCTAACCCATCATACACTCCAGGCCATTGGTTGTATTTCCTTAGCCAATCATCTATTCCCCTACTCATCCCCAGATTCTCTTCACATGCCGAGGTCTAACGGGGCTAGTGACGATCAAGACCTTATTAGCGTACGGAGTAGATGCCTCGAGATGTCAGTATGCAACCCATACGGTGCCCGCGGTGAACCGATAAATCAAGAGCGGATCATGCGGAGTAACAATCGCGTTCGCTTCGACTTCATCTTCAACTTCAACTTCAAGCCCCAAAACCTTCTCTTGGAGCCGGCATGCTCCGCTCACCGTGCCGAGACTTCGGCCCCGCATTCCTTCCGGCTCCGTTTCGGGATTCGGTTCAAGCGAACTACTTGGTAAGAGGGCACGACAAGATTCTGTTAATTGCTGTTTCATCAAACTATGTACAAGAAAATTCATGAATGACATCGCCAGCTTCCTCATCCTTCAAATTGTGCGCACTCGGTAGCATTGCCCTGTGTGCAGAACGGCATTTGGATTGGCGAGGCACTTACACCACGAGCCACCATGCGCTCGCGCAGCTCAGCCAGTCGAGGTGCAGCGTCGTACTGCGATCTGTTCTGGCCCGAGGCGTCGGTTCGGCCTGACCAGAGAACCTCGCCCATCACAGCGGCGCGGGGCCAGACGATGGTGTCAAGGTTGACGCTGTCGATGGTTTCTGTCCATACCGCCGCCTCACCGCCAAGGACAAGCTTGGCAGCCTCCTCAGACAGACCGGCACGAGGGTCGTGTGAGTAGATGAGACGCCAGCTCTTGGTGGGACCGCACCAGTCGTTGAAAGGGTAGTAGGTCTTGAAAGCTTCGCCATTATCAAAGTTGAGCCATTGTCCACGACCACAATCCAGGTACTTCGGTAATCAGTCAGCATATATCACGTCTTCCAGAACACTGAATCACTACTCACCCAGAAGTTATAATCGCTGTCAATGACCTTGTGACCAGCCTCAGCCATGGCCTTGACAGCGCCGTTGCCGAGCCACGACTGAATCACAACATCCTTGCCGAGTGTCATGTTCCACTCAGTAATCATCTCCTCCCAAACAAACGGGGTCAACCCAGCGTCACGAATCTTGCCGTGAGTGTAATCGACAAACTTCTGCAAGAGAGGTGCCAGGACTTCAGTCGTGTTGGACCGCACACCCGGGTCGAGCATGGAGTCGTTGTGGTTGAGCTCATCGCCACCAGCGTGGAAGTATGCGCTGTATGGGGAGATGCGAGGGAAGAGATCCTCGAACAAGGTGTCGAGGAAGTCATATACGTCAGTACTGTTCATCCGGAACGCACCACAGGGTGGTTCCTTACACCACCACTGATATGGCTTCTCGTTATACGCAACAATGAGATCCTTGTACGCGAGCTCAACCACACCAATGTGGCCAGGCATGTCAATTTCCATAATCACCTCGACTCCACGGTGGATACCATACTCGTAAATTCCGGCCAGGTCTTCGGGAGAGTAGGTGAGGCCTTTACGATATGCTCCCTTCTCTGCCAGCTTGGGCAGAGCAGGAATTTCAAGCGGCCAAGACTGCGAGTCAGTTATGTGAAGGTGAAGACGATTCAGCTTGCTCCAGGACATGGCATCGATGGTGCGCTTAATGTGTTCAACCTCGAAGAAACTACGGGCAACGTCAAGCAGAATACCGCGATGGGGATACTCGGGCGCATCCTGGATGGTGACGGGCGCGTGTGGCGTGTACCATGAAGTGCCGGAGCTGTGTTTGAAGAAGAGCTGCAAGAATGTCTCGAGTCCGTGCAGGATACCCGTGGATGACTTGGCCTTGATAGAAGCCTCACCCTTTTCAGAAAGTGTGAGTGAATACGATTCATCAACCTCGCCAGCAAGAGGCTTGAAAGTGCTCTTGTCATCCTCCTCGGTTTGGACAATCTTGAGTGACTTCACCCACTGCTTCTTTTGCAGATCCGGCTCAAAATCCGAGTTGCGCTCACGGAGCTTCCATGGCACAAAGTTATCGTTGAAGATGGCCTGGAGAGCACGTGAGACACCGGCCTGAACGATCTGCTTGCTGCTGAACTTGGGGCCGGCATCAGGCTGGTAGTTATAAGTGTAGGGCATCTGTTTTTCAAGCAAGGTCTCAGTATCAAGTTGCGCGGAGTGGTTACAGGAATCAAAAACAGAACCAGGGGGTGTCCAGCATACAAAGTCTCCATTGTAGGTGATATCGATGCTTTGATCGATGAAGAGCACCTTGTCTCCCGTTGAGATCTTCTTGGGCACTGGCCATATGGCGTCGACGGGAGTGAGGGCGAAGGCGGCGATGGCCAGGAAAGCCTTGGCCTTGGACCACATATCGCCGATATTTATTTTATTACAATGAGAAATGAGAGGTACAGAGTAAAGATGTGATTTTGGGTGAGAGGATAATTGCTTATGTACTGTATAAAGAAAGGGATGTATGATTTTGGGTGGATATGAATAGGACGGAGGATTTTAAGCGCCAAGCCCCGTTTAATAAGACTGGCGATGATCCTCCAGCTCCGCCTCGTGTCGTAAAAAAGGGACGGAGTAGTTAGGTAGTGAGTGAGTGGTGAATCCCTAGCCTGGCTGGCTGGGCGGGGTTGAATTATTTATGTATCTCCCGACAGAGGCTGGTTTGATTTGATGGGATGGCGTCGAGCTTTGTTTTCGATATATGTACAGTACAGCTGCAGGCAACTGCACCAATAGCTCGATGTTGCTATCCGCCCAGGACCTTTACAGTAGGTACATACAACAGCTGGAGCTGCAGGATGGAGAGGTGAGGAAGGGTAAGGTACCTAGGTAAGGTATGACAGACAACCTTGAAGTGCGCGCAACGTTACGTTACACTACCACCCGAGATTTCCAGCGGTTGCTGTTTGTAGCTGTGGGCTTTTTTTGTGCTGGCTGCACCAGAGAGAAAAAAGAAGAAGCCAGTAAATTAATTGATGGTGTATCCAACGGTCAGAGACAGGAAGGGATGGCTTGTTGGCTCCGTATTCAGGATTCAATACGTCAAAGGCAAGGTTGGGTAAGTGGGATCTTCAACACGCGTTGCAACCCCCAGCCGAGTTCCGGTCAGTAGAGTAAGCTGCCGTGGTCATCTAGGGCCATCCATATAAGACACGGCACTTGAGAGGCTTGCAGTGGTAAGATAATAATGCCCGCATATGATTGACTCGATGGTCAGCCAGCTGCTATATTTGCGACAGTAGTAGCAGGGCTGAGACTGAGAGACTAACTTACCGCCCGGCAATGAAAAGGACGAGGATGAGATAGATGAGAGGGAACCAGTCAGCAAGTAGCGGAAGTGGTACAGCCCCTCAGCACCAGGGGAACTATGGCAGCTTGATTCGTAGAGAGGGGACGAGGCTGGTTCTTTGCTGCAGCTCAAGCTTCATGTTACATCAGCTGCTCACACTGCATCTGCAGAGAGATTGATGATTGTGGTCTAGAATCTCAGGTTTTGACGACCCGTAGCATGATTGATGCTCTACATACCTACATACATACATCTTGGTTGGACGAGGCTCTCGATGCCGTAAGCTTGCGAGTTCACTCGTGTGCTATCGTATAAAGTAGTTAGTTGCCTTAGTATTAGAAAACTACTAAAAACAATACTTGATAGCACCGGACGATATCTTGACAACGATTGTATATACCGATCGATTATCTAGGCGGGCTTGGCTTCGAATTCTTTCATTGAGTGGTAGGTAAGGTACATATGGGTGGCGACATCTTGTCTCAGCCAACCCCTCCAATTTACCTACTAACTCTCGGGGTTGGCAGGCTGGGTTAGTACCTACTTACCTAGACTGGTATACTCGCCCAGGGAAAGCTCCAAAAGCTACCTCCTTACCTACCACCTGACATCAATCAAGACATCCAACAAAAACTACATGTAACAAAGCAATGGAGGAGCTTCGAAAGAGGAGAAATGTAACCTTGGGTGGTAATGAACATTGACATTGACATTGACATCTACAGTACACTGCTAGCCAGCACCGTCCTTTGGTCCCCCAAGCCTCTCAAAATACCTTAACCAAGGCATTGGATTAGTAGGTGCATGTTCTCGGTCTGAGGAAACAAGCCTAAGTAGTACAAAGAAACAAACGTCATTTCTAGGTAATGTACGGAGTACTCTCAGATGGCTGAGCAAAGACGTGTGTTCATAATGATTCCACAAATAGCTTCAACTCAATGGAGGAGTGAAGAAAGAAGTACATCCTTTCGTCAGAACAACAACCATCATTTCCGTACAAAAGACAACCACAGCTGATGTTAATAAATAACTACAATAAAGAGAGTTCCATTGTAAATGCCACAAAGGCATGACTAATCGCATGTACTTCTCATTCGTTGGTCACCGAAGCTTCTGGTCCGTGATAGTGTATCATCTTTTTTTTTGTCGCGAATGAAAGAGCCTCTTTGCTTGCTTAGCAATAAATAGCAGTCTAAACAGTAGCACTGTTCACTGCGACAGCACGCCAGTGAATGGACAACTGCAAGACTGTCAGTTGTGCTAACTTTATTACAAAGAGAACAAAGTCGCACCTCCATGAACCACGGAACAATGACTGATCGACCCCGTCACGTGACTCAACTGGCCCGGACCCATTCTTGACGACTTCTGCGTCCCTTAAGCAGACCTTTGCCAACTTCATCTCTATCTTGAATCAACCAAAACCTCGCTCCATTGCTGTTTCGTACGACGTCGCAACATCACCAGATCACCACACATCTAGCGACTCGACGTCTGCGCTCTTTGCTACATTGCGACCAGGAACTAGCTCACGCGACGCGATTTATTTTTACTCTACCTACCTATTCCAAAAGACGCGTCCCTGACTCAAAGCTTCGCCTCCGATCCAACTTCACGGCGAATTCTTCCGCCACCAAAAACCACCTCAATCTCACCGCATAAACTACCCATCCCCCCGACTACGACTGCGCACCCATTCATCATGCCCGTCGAAGTCAGCCTCAACACGCCCCTGGCCGAGGCTCTCAATGCCGCCATCCAGCCCAAACTCGTCGAAGTTGGATGGGGAACTGGCGGTGCTGATGACTCCGCCCTAGCAGAGTATATTATACTCATGCTTGTGAACGGAAAGTCTCAGGACGAGATCGCCGCCGAACTCTCGGGAGATCTACTTGGTCTTGGCTCGGACGACCCCAGCACTCGCAACTTCTCTCAGTGGCTCTTTGAACAGATCGATGCTCTAAATGCTCAGTTCAACGCCGGGGGCAACGCAGCGCCTGTCACAAGTCAAGACACGACAACAGAAGGCGATTTGGATACAGACATGAATGCTGGTGATGTGTCAGAATTGAATGCGTATGCCAACCCAATCATATTACCCTGTATCACCAAATCACTGACTTCTACTAGACCTACCGGCCCACGCTCAATGCGCAACGGTAACCAGCGCGGGGGACGTGATAAGCGCATGTTCGGACAGATGAACAAAGCCATGGACCGAGCTGGCGATTCTGCACTTCACCGTGTTAGGGGCCAAACAGGAAGCGAACGTATCAACACTCATGGCCGTACACCGCCAAATGGGCCCAGAACAGGCCGAGGTGGAATTGGACGACACAACAACCGCACCGCTAACCTTCAGGCTGGTCTCGCTAACATGGCTGCTGGTGGTCCTCAGGCGCAGTGGATGATGCAAGGTGGCCAACCCAACCCAGCCGAGTTCGCCGCTATTCTGGAACAACAAAGTCAGATGATGCTTCAAATGCAACAGATGATGAGTGGTGGAGGATTCCAGGCTCCATATGGACAGCAACGCCGTGGAGGAAAATCTCTATTCGACCGTACGCAACACCCCGGCAGAGGTAACTACCGTAAGGGTTTCAACGACCGACAGAGCGGAAAGAATGCTGGTTTCGAGGGTGAGGGCGAGGGCGAGGATGTCGACATGTCCGGCGAGAAACGCGAGCAACTGAACCCGGAGGACACGGTTTGCAAGTACAACTTGAGATGTACCAATAAAGACTGCAAGTTTGCTCACCAGTCACCCGCCGCCCCCAAGGGAGCATCGGTCGACGTAAACGATAACTGCAGTTTCGGAGCTGCGTGCAAGAACTTCAAATGCGTCGCGCGGCATCCTTCACCAGCGGCCCGTCTGGCCCACCAGAGCGAACTAGACTGCAAGTTCTTCCCCAACTGCCAAAATCCTCAGTGCCCTTTCAAGCACCCATCAATGCCTCTCTGTCGAAACGGCGCTGGCTGCACAAATGCCGACTGCAAATTCACTCACGTCAAGACCAAGTGCAGGTTCAACCCTTGCCTCAACCCGACCTGCGCTTTCGCGCACGAGGAAGGCCAACAAGGTGGCTTTAAAGACAAGGTCTGGACCGCTGGCGAAGGTACGGAGCACCCAAGTGAGAGAAAGTTTGTGGACGACCAAGCTCCCGAAGAGCTCATCAAGGGGGAGGAGAGAGAGGTTAAGCAGGAGACTGATGTGATTGGTTAAATGAGAATGAGAGGAGGAACGGGGAGATAGATTGATCGAAAAGAGATCACGATACCCATGGCCAAAGTCCCTAGAAGCCGAGGGACGGCAAATATGCGGCCTTGATGAACAGAAAAGCTGTGAACGAAGGACATGTACTTTTACGGTTGCTTTGTAATGTCTGTGGCCGATGTGGCAGAGCATGGAAGGGCGTTTGGGGGTTTGGTAATTCTTGGTTGTGTTTTGAAGCAGCCCATGCCATCTTGTTTAGTATCATATACATAGAGAGGCCAAGAAGCAAAAAAGGCCGGTAGATTGCGCATCATGATGCTTCAAAGCGGTATGCATGCGCGATGGGGAGAATGAAAATGACGGGTTTCATGGCTAGTACAATGATTGTTCCCAACCATTTGTGTGTGTGATGTTGTAATCTCATGATTCGCCAAAGAAGACTTTGCTTATAAATTCAAACATCTAGAATTAACCTTGACCTGCCTCGTACCTTAGTATGTATGATATTGGTAGTAGGTAGGTAGTCCTTTCTCCGCGGTGTTGATGACGCACACGGAAGAATGCCGGCTCATGGCGCGGGAACCCTTGGTTCAACACTCCACCATCTTTCGATCTTCCTCTCTCTTTCTCGTAACATACTCTCTTACATACTCAGCACCTCGGCCATGGTCAATTGAGCTCTAACAATGAGTCGCCGTCGAGCAGAATCTACGGCTGTAGCTCTCCTGAGCTTACCAGCGACATCTCACATCCAACTGCCCCTCCGACGTCTTGATGGCATCCGCAGCCTCAGCACAAGCTCGGCATTGACTCGGCGACGACCCATTGTCGCGTGTAATTACACGCAGTCCTTCAACAATGGACGGACATTTGTGTCGCAGGCGAAGGACGCAAATATCGCAGTCTTGGGAGGTGGATTGACGGGTCTCACGGCGGCATACTACCTCGCAAAGAAACTCCCCTCGACGGCCAAGATTACATTATACGAATCGAGTGATAGACTGGGAGGATGGATCAAGACAGACAGAGTACCGGTCGATATCGAGGGGAAGAGCGGCACCGTATCCTTTGAGCGCGGTGCTCGGTCGTTGTCTTCTCTAGCTGGTAACACCTTTCGCTTCGATGACCTTGTTCTCTACGATTTGGTGAGAACATTTGCTGCAGCACCAAAAGAGCGCCCCATTAACATGCCGCACTCTAGGCTCTCGATCTTGGACTTGTTGTCAACTCCCCTAGTCAACAGCCACGATATATCTACTACCCAGACCATCTCGTTCCCACGCCCCCCAATGCTAGTATCTTTGATATGTTCCGTGAGCCGCTCTACCTTGAGATCATCGGTGCCAGTCTTGCACTGGGTATCAACTCTTTGCGAAAGAGAACTCTCCCTTCCAAGGACTACTCGGTATCTGAATGGCTCTACGCCGTGAGCAACAGTAGAAAGGGCATAGGTAACTTGGCTTCAGCCATGATGCATGGTATTTATGGCGGTGATATCCACAAGCTGAGCGCTCGCTGTGTTTTGGATCGCGTGTATTGGGGCTGGTACCTGCCAAACCCCGGCCTGTCGGCGCGCCCTATGCCTGTGGCTGAGCAGACTCTCCTCGAGACCCTAGGCCAGGACAAGCAGATTCAGAAGATGGCACTGGAGCCAAGGAGTGCGCTGGTAGACTTTGGTGACAAGGGCATGGAGTCGCTGCCGCAAGCTCTATCTGCTGCCCTACGGGAGCAACCCAATGTCACTATAAACACCGGCGAGGCCGTGCAGGATGTAGTTTACAATAAAGCTAACCAGCAAGTTCATGTAAGATATCTTCCCCTTATAGCCTGGCCGACGGTCCTAACAGCATGTGTCAGGTTACCAGTTCCAACGCCAAGAACAAGTCCAAGCACAACTCCGAGGTATACGATAAGGTCATCTCAACCCTATCTGCACAAGATATTGCCCGTCTTGCAGGAGACAAACTCCCTTCGCTCTCAACAGCACACTCCGTCTCTGTCATGACTGTCAACATCTGGTTCCCTCAAGAAAATCTGAAGCCTCCCGGTTTCGGCTATCTCATCCCCAACTCCGTAGCCCCTGAGCTTAACCCTGAGCACGCTCTCGGTGTCTTTTTTGATTCTGACGTTCAGACTCGCTCCAAGGATGAGCCTGCTGGTACCAAGCTCTTCGTCCTCATGGGCGGCCACTACTACGATCGTCCTGATGTCACCCCCCCTACTGAGGAAGAGGCCATTATCCAAGCTCGCAATCTGCTCGAGCGTCATCTCGGCATCCCGCGCGATGCTCCGGCTTATGCCACAGCCAATTTTGCTAGAGAGTGCATCCCTCAGCACTACGTTGGCCACCAGGATCGCCTGAGGGCTGCGCACACCGAGTTAACACAGAACTTTGGCGGGCGTCTTGCTGTCGCTGGTGGTTCCTTCACTCGCATTGGTGCTGTTGCCAGCCTGCGCGCCGGCTATGATGCTGCCACGGCGGCGAAGGGGGGCCTTGAAGCTACGGGCTTGGAGTATCTCAACGACATTCAGCAATTTGCTGTCGTTGCGACTTCACAGATCCCTGTTAGGCATTTTAAGTAGCGGGGAATAATGCATGCATACACTTTGGTGATGGGACAAGCGCACAGGTGTTTTAGAACGGAAAGGTGAATGCATATTGGGACAAAAAGCTGTATTATTACAGGGGCAATAGAAAGATATAGGTTACTTCTAGCAGCGAGATGCAATAGCACGTCAAATCATTTACAACATTATCTACCCAACTCGCGGTTGTGTTGGCCTGACCCATAATCAATATAATGGTATTCCGTGTTCATATAGAGGTATCATTAAGCTATCGCAAAAACACTCATCCGCTTTGTTTAAACCCTCCATTTCGCCGCTCGTCTAATGATGGTAATAAAAAAGTAGCCCCTCCAACACCATGGTTGATGGAAATTAAGCTCGTCGTAATATGTGCAGTATGTTTGTTTTACTCCAAGATGACCACCTCTGAGTTGTTCTGGAAAGTCGAGCCAGCCAGTGGCCGGATAGCTTCGTCGATGGCTAGAAGAAGGTCGATGATGCCATTCTCTGGTCGGCCTGCTGCTCCAGTGACAAGACCGCGCCAGTCATTGCCCTTCCCATCCCAAACAGGCTTGAGTGCGGCAGAAAATTCATCGTTTGAAGAAGGCCAGCCGCTAGAGAGGATCTGCCGCTCGATATGCCACCATGGCTCACCTCGACGCTGCTTGATCTGGCCGAGGAATGTGATGCTGCGCTGTACTTGTTGGTTTCCAGGGCCAGTCCCGGCAAGGAGATATTCAAATGACATCTCATCCGTTGAGTTCATTACAAACTTGAACCGTCCCTCACGACGGGCTTCGATATCGGACCATGCCTCCCTGATCTTCTTGAAAGCTTCCATGGTTGGTAGGGACACGGGGAGCCAGTCCATAAGAGCCCCAATACCATTAGCACCATTGACAAGCTTTTGCATCAAATCAGTGACTGGAAGATGAGGATTAGTCTCCTGCACCTGGATGTCAATATCATTGTTGGAGAGATCTAGTGCCACTCTCCAGAGACGCGAGGCTTCGGCGTTCTCGACCGCCTGTGATGCTGGAGGTCCATAAGAGAAAGTCACCTCCTTCAAATTCACTGACTCGGCCTTGATAAAGCCCCTCGCCTTATCCAATGATTCAAAGAAGCTGACAAACCGATCCACGGCTTTGACCCGAGCCTTCAGGTTCTCCAAGATAGATCGTCCGATATTTGAACGCATTCGTAAGCAAAATTCGCCCGTACGTGCTTTCCAAGAGACATCGCGACCAACCATGTGGCCCTTGAGCATGGCGAACTTGGCGGGTTTGCGGACCTTGATGATAGCATCGGAAACGCACATGAAAGAAACATCTGAGATGGGGCCACCTGCACCAGAGGCTTCTTTGTCGACAGGCTCAATACCTTTAAACCTGATTGAGACAATATCATGCGCCCATGGTTGCCTGGTTGAAATGCCCGATGTGGAAGCAGTTGGCGCAACTGGTCCAAGCCTGGAGGTCTCTGAAACAGCGTTGGTCTCATCTGCAGCCTTTGCATTATCCTTCTCCGCCATGTTAAAGACCATGGATGGGAAGATGTCTGAGAGAGAGATTTCGAGGGTTGGCAGTCGGACCTGCTGGGGAAGAGACCAGTTTCTTGTGTCTTGCAGTAGGAACTTGATGTTGTGCCGATAAAGCTCGTGTTGGTCCACTGCCTGAGCAATCATGCCAGTCGCGAACAAGGTTAGGTTGTTCCAGAACTCATCTTCAAGATGAGGATAGCCCTTATTGAGAGGAAGCTTCGATGACAAGCGATTGGACTGTCCATTCGCATTTCGGCTGCTATTAAACATGGTTAGTGCATTGCAAACACAGCTATTGGTACTTTATTCCCAACTTACACATCAACAAGCCACCACGCATCCCCGCTCGGACTCAGCAGGACCATGATGAACCAGTTTGGGTCCCAGCCAGTTCTCTGAAGCCAAATCGTCTTGGTCCATTCGCGGGTATTGGTTAAAGATCTCAACTCATCCTTGCTCATAGGACTCTTCTTGGTAGTCCAGCCTGTCGTGCTTCCGCGGCGAATAAGCTCATCCTCCATGACTCCACATCTCACATTCTCCAAGCAAGCTGCGCCGTCATCCGCCGGATTCTTTCCGTTATTTAATAAATGCTCATGTTGAATAGTGAACTTTGAATGAGGCTTGACAGCGAAAACACCAGTTGTTGGCTCCACAAGCAAGGATGCGCTATCTTTGTAACCGACCTGCATACTTAAAAATGAAGTCGCGGGATCATCGTGGGAGATGTTCAAAATCATAGCAGCATCTCGATTTTGGAAGCGAGGGAAGGCCTGCAATCTGCTGTGTATACTGCCCAAAAGAAATTCAACATGACGGCCAATAACCGTCTTCAGAAGGGTTTCGGCTGATAGATTGTCGGCATCGAAAGAGATGTTCGTGTCCTTCACCTCCTTGTTGTCTCGATACCATTTCGCCATCAAGTGACTTGACGACTTGGGACCAGGTTGGCCATTTGGCTTCCGGCCGCTATTGACGGCGATTAATATCCAACTCTTCGGACTACCAAGCTGTGTCCGCGAAGTCCAATATTGAATTGCCAGCGCTCGATTGAGTGGCTCGACCTTGAGGGTTCCCGTCCATGAACCTCTGCTAAGTTGACTTGCTTGTCTCTTGAGCTCGTTGAGCTTATGTGTAAGGACCAGTTCGTGTAGGAATTGATAACAGCCTAGTAGTCCGTCTTTGCTGAGGATATCGTTTACCTGCCCCTCAAGGTAATTCTTTAGGCCGTCAGGAATCGAGGATGCTGCTGGCTCAAAAGCGAACCGGAAGTCGATGAACCAAAACTGTTTTTCGAAATCTTCGTCTGCGATCGTGAGATCAACCTCGAATTCTCCCGCCACTTTAAATGTTACTCGGCCGGAATCGATTTCGTAGTTTCTGAAGTGATATGGGATCTTGTCGAAATCTTCGAGGTTAAGTCGCAATGATAGCTGAGTATCGAGATCGCTGATCCATTGAATTTGTTCCTGTCGTGTTAGGGGGGGTGGCTCGATATAGGAGAGCTAGTAGCAAAGTCAGCTTGATCGCCGTTGTCTCGCGATGCGCAAAACCTACATCAGGCATCCAAGCGGCCTCTCCAGTCGACAGTACCTGGAGGGCTGTTTTCAGATCAGGACTTGGCATTCTCGCAAACGTTAGGTCCCTTTTGACGTGACCCATAACATCCAGTGCTCCAGAGAACAAGACCTCTTGCCCTTGGAGGTGAAATCTCAGGTCGATAAGCTTGCTAACCATGTCGGCCTTTCGACTCCATTCTGTAATCACAAGCGCTTTAACCCATTTTCGATGCTCCCTCATGGCAAAGTTCAGTATCGATGTCTTCTTGGCAGTATTTTCGCCAGATCCGTCTTCGACGTCGCTGTTTGGTACCGTCGAGTTTCCATTCATGGCGGCAGTAGGCAAAGGCATCTTTGCCAGTGCGGCAATCTGATCTTGGAGCGCATTGTGAGTCGATTGCGCGAGTCGCGTAAGAACCTTGGAGAGTGGTATGTAGCCCTGAGTGATGTGGACTATTTCGCCGGCAGGATCGCTCATCCTGGAGGAGTAGGTGGTTGGTTGTAGTTGTTGATATCAGGGCGAGGTTGATGGCGAGAAGTCTTCAGATGCGCTGGGGTAACGAATGAAGACCTGCCAGGTCATGTGGAAAGGTGCGCGCACGAATCATACATAAGGTTATATAGTTTGGCGCCCTAAATTCTAATTTTTTCGTGAAGGATCGTCTGTGTACGAGGTGTCGTTTCGTCGGGTGAATCGTTTGTTCACTTTTGGAGGAGTCTTGCTTGTTGCTTCATTTGGCCGAGCGCTTGACACGCCTAGTCATGTGATAGGCCAGGTACAAGTCAGCACAAAGACTCTGGGGGGCAAAAGCAACTGTTGCATAATTTGTTATGCATGAATTCATTAGACTCACCATTATCAGTTAAAATAAAGAGTAAAGAGCGGTTCAGTAGCAGGGTAAATTTATTGCGTGCTTGGTTTACTTAGCACCTACACTGTGTTTTTTCTTATCTTGAGAAAAAAAATGTAGGAGACATACATCGGCATTGATGCCTCCGTAATATCTATGATGTCTTTATGCAAGCCTCCCGTGTCTTTCAAACCTTTGATCTCTGAACATATGTGGCGTCGACGGCCCAGACCCACAGCCTATTGAAGTATTGGTAAGGTAGGACATAAAGAGCCTTGTATCATGACTACGAAGTCATTCCTATCCAAACTGGGAATCATCAATTCAAGGTTGAAATAGAAATTTTCATTTGATTGAGCGATTCGTAAGCCATGAGCCAATCCCCCAATGTGAACGCATCTAAAAAGTTCCCAGAAGCAAATGCCCATCATTATGTCGCAAAAGTTACGACAACAGTTTCCATCGTTTTTTTTATATAGAGTAAATCATTGGTTGGTGTTTTGTTGCCTCGCCAGGCTTGGATATCATAGTCCGAAATCGGTCGTGACTCTGTCATTGTCGGGGAGGCGTGATTAGCTACAAGGATTAGCAAACCGCTTCTGTATTTCGTCGCACCCAGGCTAGCCTACAGGATGCAAGTTATCAAACTTACAACTTGTTAGGAGCAGCAGCATTGGTTGTTGGCCATTGGTAACCAGCAGCGTCGCTGAACTTGTAACCGTAAGAGGAGGTGAAGTCGTCCAGAACAGCAGGGCCACGAGAACCTATTAACAATGTAAGTAAAACTCAGCATGCCTCGCATCAGAAACATACCGTAAGGGTACTCCATGGGAATAATCTCCTTGTTGTCATCAAGATAGTGGAGGAGAGGGGTGAAGATGCGCCAGCTGGCGTCGAGCTCGTCGTCACGGACAAAGTTGGACTGGTCACCCTTCAGGCAGTCAAGGACAAGCGACTCGTATGCCTCGGGGATTTTGAGGTCGGAGAATCGTCGTCGGTAGGTGAGATCCAGCTCGGTAACAACAGTTTGCATGCTGAGACCAGGCAGCTTAGAGTTCATCTTGATATAGACACTCTCATTGGGCTGAATGCGCATAACAAGCTCGTTTCGGGGAATGTCCTTAAAGATACCCGATGTGACGTCCTTGAACTGGATTCGAATCTCGGTCTTCTGCTCATTGAGAGCCTTTCCGGCCTTCATAATGAAAGGCACGCCATCCCAGCGCTCGTTCTTGATGTAAGCAACGAGTGCACAGAAAGTAGGGCATCTCGAGTCCTTGGGGACAGTGTCGTCCTCACGGTAGGCGGGCTTACTACCGTCAAGAGACTTGCCGTACTGGCCAATGATGACGTTCTTGGGCTCAATGGCTGGAATGGCACGGAGAACGCGAACCTTTTCATCACGGATATCCTCGGCGTTGAAAGAGATGGGCCTCTCCATAGCCAAGAGAGTAAGGACCTGGAGGAGATGGTTCTGCATGACATCGCGAACAATACCGAACTCGTCAAAGTAGCCACCGCGACCCTCGGTACCAAAGGGCTCTTTGAAGGTGATCTGGACATTGTCGATGTGGTGTCGGTTCCATGTGGCGCCGAGGAATGAGTTGCCAAATCTGAGAATCAGAATGTTCTTGACCATCTCCTTACCAAGGTAGTGGTCAATTCGGAACAGCTCCTGCTCGTTCCAGTCAGGCTCGAGTGACTTTTGAAGCTCTCGGGAGCTAGCAAGGTCCTTGCCGAAGGGCTTCTCGACCTGCATGGATGGTTAGCCAACCTTGACCCATGATGAGGGTATTTCCACTCACAATCACACGCGCGACACCGTTCTTGGGGTAGCAAATCTTCTTCAGGTGCTGTGAAACAATGGTGAAGACACTGGGAGGCAGCGCCATGTAGAAAAGACGGTGGTTCTCGGGGCGGCCCTGCTCAACCTCCTGGAGGTGTTGCTCCAAACCCTGGAAGGACTCATCCTTGTCGTACTGACCCGAGACGTAGGTGCAAAGCCCGGCGAACTCCTCGAGTTGCTGCTCAATCTCCTTTGTGGGTGTCTTTATGTATGACTTGATGCGTCGAATGTATTCATCGTGATCCATCTTAGTGCGGGCATATCCAACAATCTTGACATCCTTGGGCAGGAACTGGTTTCGATACTGAGGACATGTTAGTCGAGAGAATAGCGCTCTTTCGAATGGACTGGTCGCTTACAAGACCGAAAAGCGCAGGGTACTATCATGCAGCAACATCAAACATGTTAGCACAAGCACATTAGTATGTGAGGGGCAGTTGGGGGAGCTCCCCACCGTCTTCTTTTTCGCCAGATCACCAGAAGCGCCGAGCACGACGATTGTCGTGTTCTGCTTGAGCTCCATGCATCTAGAAGAGAAACTGTATTAGTAAAGAAGTTATTTGCACTTGTGGTGTTCAAACATTGAGGCGTGAGGAGACGCGATCGTATCGCAAAACGCTCAGCGCGAGCATGATAGCTCGCAACTAGAGCGCAAAGCCATGGTGGGGGTTTTTGGAAGTTGATGGTTGAGGGGAGCACCTACGGATCCATTGTTGAGGTTCAAGTATGGACTGGGGAACGAGATACAACACAGAAGGGGATGAGGACAAGCTGTACAAGGCAAAGGAGAGAGTGGATGAAGTATGAGAGAGATCTGGAAGATGGGAGTGGAAACGGAAAAGGTGACGAGGTTTTGGGGCCTGGCCAGGAAGGTTTTATGACGACGGGAGCGTCCAATGCCCGCCGCAGACCTGAGCACAGCAGCTGAGGGAGCTAAGGTAACAATCCAAATCCATCCACCTTCATCGATAGGTGGGATCCCTGCGTGAGCGACGGGGCTATGATGCAGTCGGGTCCCTAAATTCCAGAAGTGAAAGTCCCTAAAAGAGAGTGGGTGGATAAGAGAGTGTAACTAGGTCCGTCCACTGAGTTAGGTACTTGACGTGGAGCTAAGGTACTCACCTACCTACCTACCTACATAACAAAGTCTTGCCTGGATCCGGTGATGAGGACTCAGGAAGCCATGGTGAGGAAACTTTGAGTTGGTTACAGTCATGAATGTGTACTATTACGCGGCGTCCTCGCGAGGGCATCATGCAGACGCACAGGTACCTAGGTCAGGTCAGGTAAGGTAAGGTAAGTTAGTAGGTAGCATAGCACAGATGTACCCAGCGGCGATTCTATCTCCGGACTCATCACAAATTACCATTTCACTTCTATTTTGCCTAAATTTTGCCTACCTATCTATACTTATGGGGTCCTTTTTAAACTGACACTGAATCCATCAATTCTTCTCTCCCGGGCCAATTGCTTCAGGCGCAAGCGGTCGAATCGTTTCCGTGCTTTCGAGGCCATGCTACGCAACCCAATGTCTGACAGGATCTGTCGCGGACTTGACGTAGGTACGTATGGTGTTTCCACACACTTCAACCCAGCAATCCCTCTTGTGTCTATTTGTCTCAGCAATACGTTACCAATATTCTTAAGTATCAGCTCTTTCCTCCCCTCTCATGTAATTTTGTGATTCATGACCAGGCCCGCATCAACACAATGGCAATCGTTGATAGGACACCCAGACTTGTCCATTACACAGTTATGTGCAGTGAGCATGACGAAGCATGATGCTTCTCCAACTAAACAATCCGACTTCTTGGTCAGCTTCTCCGGCACCCCCGGGCATCGATCCCTCACCGAGTCCTGTCCGTCCTGGCTTCGGCGGCGGTGGCGGTCCCTGGATTCCCTACCTAAGCTAACCAGCGAGCCGCCTAAGGTAGCCCAGTGCAATTCTATGTACCTACTCTGCCGCTCCCCCAACAAGGAGGGACACACCAAGGCCCACTAAGTCTAGGGATGTACAACCTGATTATCAAGACATTGGGGTGTCGGTGTTGTTCCCGTCTTTCACACACGGAGCGTCGTCCGTTACACGATGCCACTGCCGATTCCGGAAAGTGGAACAAGCATTCTCCTGTTGCTAATCTTGATGTAAATAGATCAGTAAGGCTCACTAATAAAAGATGACGCTCAGATACAGAACCCCCAACTGAATCTCGTAATCTGGCGGCAAGCACGTAGACCAGAATCCGGCCTCACGGCGCAACCGCGGTGTCTCAGGATCTTCTCCATAGTTGTTAGTGATGGAAGTCTGTGACATACAGCGCTTCGACTTGTCAGGCTGATCCACTGGAGACCCCTGGTCCCAGATATGTATCACTTCGACTGGGCAACTCCCAAGGTCTGCAAGCACCGAGAAACAACCCATCTAGTTGATTAAACTCCGATCATCAGATAGCCGGCTAAGAATCCGAATCTGCTCTCTTGCACTCCTGCTCGTGAAGGGTCAATTATTGATAAATCGTTTACTTAGTAATCAGGTATATAAGGTGTTAACAATAAATGACAGACCAAAGACATATAGAATTGCAACAGGCACCTACCTAGTCATTGTATACCTAGCCGTTAGCATGCCCAAGATATTATTTCCTCCTCTTCGCTCAACATAAAAT
Source organism: Fusarium subglutinans (assembly GCF_013396075.1). Classification (NCBI taxonomy): domain Eukaryota; kingdom Fungi; phylum Ascomycota; class Sordariomycetes; order Hypocreales; family Nectriaceae; genus Fusarium; species Fusarium subglutinans. Next base: position 54,718 of record NW_023502164.1, read on the forward strand.
AAAAAGAACTTAAATGTATAAAAATGGTGAGCTCATCCTGACCTGCCTTGATCGGACACCAAATTCCGAACCAGTTCGGTGCCAGGATCCACGAGAGCGCCTGCTCGGCCCCTCTCTCCCCGGTGTCGGCTTTAACTACTAGACCTACCTAAACCCCAAACCTTCACCATGAAATCATTGGGGCGGAAAAGGTAAATGCAGGAAATGATTCCATGCAACTTCTAATAACCAACAAGTCCGGTTAATCGAATGTAGTGAGCTGTCTTGAGGGAATTTATGGCATGGTACTTGAAATATATTCTAGACAGCCACAGAGAGCTAGGAGAGTCAACATTGTTAAGATTCTCGCGTCAACGTGCCACTTGAGATCTGAAGAGAGCTTCAAATGGTGCTTGACGTCCAGGCCTACCTTATTAGTAAGTAGGTATCTAGGCTCAGGCTGGACCAGTATTGCCACTAGGTACCTCCACGCTCATACGCAAGGACAATTTACAAGACAATGATAATGGGAATGCTGGCACCACGTTCACCGATTAAAGCATTATACAACGAAGTGCTTTCCAGACACAATTGATCCAGATTCATGTTTGTCACCCAGGATCAGCCCAGGATATTTTCTTCTTGGATTAGTTACTGGTTTAACTGCTAGAACTTACTATGAGATATCTGTTAAAAACAATACGTTCATCGAAATCGTGAATGCACTAGCCACAGCAGCCACTTCTTGTCCGCCGCAAGTGGTTCAGCACGTGATTTCTAGGGTTGACCAAGAAAGTGCGATTGGCGCACCTTCCCCACTCCACAGATCAATCACCAAACACGCACCTCACCAACGCGAAGGTCTTTCGTTCAAACAATCAGCTATCTACTAACCGCAGGTTGTTTGAGAGGACGGAAGTCATACCACAGTCAAGATGCCTTCAGAAGCCGGACACCGACGTGAGTTTATTCCCCCCCGCCAGAGAAGCGACGGGCACACACCGACTGGGCTCGACTCGCAAATCTGGAAATCTGAATATCGATGAATTCGTTGCTGACTTTGCCTATAGTATACGTCAAGTGAGTAAACCCTCCTGCCAGCCAGTCCATCACGCATGCGATATAAGAAGGACGTACTTGCCCAGACAAGTGCGCACTCTTGAGAATTTTCGATATCGATATTCCGCGAAGCCACGGCACGAACACAACGAGCGATAGAATTTTGGACTGACGATATTGGTTTAGGGGACGTCACCTGAGCTACCAGCGCTCTCGTCACACCACCCGCCCTGCTACCAGCCTGATCAAGATTGAGGGTGTTGATGATACCAACGCCGCCAAGTACGTCAACATGTGTGGGATGTTCCAAGTCGGTCTAGATACTGACATTCGTGATAGCTTCTATCTCGGCAAGAAGGTTGCTTTCGTCTACCGGGGCCAGAAGGAGATCCGCGGCACCAAGATCCGCGTGATCTGGGGCAAGGTCACCCGACCACACGGTAATTAATACTTGACCCTGTGAACGACGGCATGAATAATCATCTAACTTGTCTCTGCAGGAAACTCTGGCGTCGTTCGCGCCAAGTTCACCTCCCCCCTTCCCACCAAGTCTTTCGGTGCTTCCGTTCGTGTCATGTTGTACCCTTCGTCGATATAAAAAAAGGGCTTCGGGCTGGAGTTGGTAGTGAGGGCGGTTCTCATTTGGCTGCATTGGTCGAGGCAAGGATAAAACATATTGCCTTGCTTTGAGGCATTGAATTCAAAAAAGACGTCAAATCCCAACCCCCGAAAAGGCTCTGCACACCTGAGCACCTTCGTCTTGATGATACAACTTCATTCCCCTTTCATGAAATGGTTGGCGGAACTCGATCTCGCCCAGGGCTGTCCACTGGGAGGGGCTTCAGCGATGGAATACTTTTTGGTGGTTGGGATTCGGGACCGGTGTTCGGCTACGGTCGTGAATAGGGTACAAGCGAATCATTGATGAATGCCAGGTCCAGGGCCTCTATTACGGCAGTACACAGCGTTCCTGAAAGCTGGATTGTGATTTGACTCGTGCGGGGAAGTTTTGAGCCATGGTCGGCGTCTTATGATGAATCGGAAACTGCTTTTGAAACAACACATCACAACAACCTCTGATGGCTCAACTCGTTCCCCATCCCACTGCTACACAGACTCGGATACCTGCGTCGGGTTGCCTCCAAGTGTTATATGTAATGTGATACACTGCCATACTGTTCGTGATATGCCATAACTTTGTGACCGTATTCCACTCGCCTCCTGCTTCTACCCACCTACCAATCCTGGCCACATTGTGTATCTACTTGAATCAGCAGAGACCAGTGACCCAGATGCTTCCGACAGAGGTGGCTCGGCCAATGTATTCAAGATAATGTTAAGGACACAACACGTTATTGTCACACAGCCTCGGTACGCTGAAGCGAAGCATATCACCATTGATAAATAATCACAACAATGCTTGAAGATGTGAGAAGTGTTGGACATGCTGTAGAGGGGAGTGAAAAGCGAATACAAATCCGACATCCTTGGTCAACGATGTTGAGTCGAATATTCCATGTTCAAGACTCGTACTCGTACCACCTAGCAACATGTAGCGAACCTCGCATGTAAACCAGAGCGGTTCGAACAGTCCTCTTGTAGAGTCTGCATGAGGAACTTGTCAGCTCTAGGAGAATCAGACGTAAGTAAACTGTATATTCACACCCCAACTCATTCTAGACTCTCATTCCAGTATCGCGAACTGAGCATTTGGCAACACCGTCGTCAGTAGGGCCTGAAGTTCAGGTAACTGAGGTATGAATGATATGTTCGGGAAGAGGAAGGGGGTTTTCTATGATCATATCAACCCAAGTATCAATATCAAAGCAAAGGCCTAGTGCAGCAGTTTCACAGCATAGGATAACACATATACGGAATGCAATAGCGGTGATATCAATACTGACCAGTCATTCGCCGCGGCAATATCCCGTCAGAGCAGATCCAATTACCTTCCACTGAAAGATGCATTGGCGGCGGTCGGATCAATCTGTGTAAGTTCAAGCCCTACACTGTTCACATTGTGAAGGTTCTCGGAAAACAAGTTGCCAGGGCAAAACCGTTGCCGTTGAAACGGGACGGGCTGGATATGAGTATTCGTAATTTATGGAAAATATTCCGACTGTATACTATGTAGAGGCCATACAACTACTGCTCTTTTTCCTCCACGGACGGCGTATTTTTACCGTTCCAACCTCGAGGAGGATGGTTGTCGTTACGCCGGCTAGCAAGATCAAAACCATGCATGATAACTGCAGCTTGATTCACTCAGGCATATTATCTGAGGCGAGCCAAGCAAAGCCAGAACCAAACTCAGTATCATCAAATAGCAAGAAGGATCGTATGGCCTGTCTGGATAACGGCGCATTATGCATTGCGTTGGGGCCCAGCCGGAAAAGCCGGCCAACCATAGGAAATACAGGTATTTTGAGTTCAAGGCATTGTGTTCAACGACGAATGTCTTACAACGAAAAATCAAGGTTCAGATCCTGTCACTCTTCGTTAGCAAGTGTGTTTCAATGGGCGGAGTTGGGGGATAATCAGGGCAGACCAGAGTAGAATCGGGTCTATGTTCCAATACCAGCTCTACTATCGTCAGCTCCTGAGATGTATTCGCGACGTACAGTAGGAGCCCTATATCAATCACAACCTATAATAAGCCGCCGCTCTATTTTAGCCTACACGAAAACTCAGCATTGATCGTCTCAACTTGGTTTTTTTTGTTTTGGCACCTATTTTGCAGACCCTATCTTGAAACTTGTCCCATTTAGTAGAAACACGAATCCCATCACAGGATAGGCAATTCGACAAGAGAAAAATGCCATATATACGCAGTCCAGATCCTCGCCTTCAGGCCTTGCTCAATATCCATCGACTGGGGTATCATACCCTGGGGGTTGGAGTGATCAAGAGTCCGGCACGCTGACTTAGCAAGTCTATCAACTCGTGGAGGGTTGGTAGGGTGTCGTCCTCGTAGCCAAGCAACTAAACGAGCCTGGATCTTGTGCCTTATTCGCTGGGGCTTTGCATAAAGACTGACAGCAAGTTTTTCACAAAAATGGCGTTTGTGCAGCGTCTAAGCCAAGTTGGACAAAGGGCCGATCAGAAGGAAGCATCGAGATTCAAAATGGGAACCTTAGATGTGGCTGAGCTTGTACCCGACATAATAAGTATCGGTACCGCACCGTACCATATCATGATGGATCTATGCGCCATGTCGAAGAGACAACACCAGAGATGGTGTGTGGGAGCCACTAACACGAGATAAAACGGGGGCGAGACAACCCATCGACAACGTCAAGATGACCTGGGAATTGCTGAGAGAGGCCTATAACAGGCGGTGGTTAGTTGCTAGGGCTCCATTCCCAGCTCCCCAGCCTCCCCTGCCTTTCAAGAGCCTATGCTGTCGACCGACCGACCACCTTTTCCTACCTACTTACCAGGTACCTAACTCTAGAGTCTAGTGCTCCCCTTTGTTGTGCTGCATTGCACCTTGGCTCACACCACAGGCTACAGCTCAACTCAGTTCAGCTCTCACAACATGGGACAAAAATGCATCTGATCAGGTATTCATGCACAAACACGGAGCCTCAGAAGTCAAGACGTGGCATGGCATCAATAGCGCCATCCAGATGCCCATGATGGTTCTTGGCTTTGGTCGGTCGAGACCAACTTTCTGCAAATAGGTATAATCAACTAAGGTACTAACGTTAGAATGTGTACTCGGTACTCTGCATAAAGTGGGATACCTGACGGGGTGGTACCGTCCAGTGTCTATTGGAGGAGCCATTGAGTTTAATGGCTTAGCCTCCGGCTGACGACGATTACGGTTTTCACTGTAAAAGCCAACATCATCAGCTACACAGGGTGGTAACTGAATTATTAGCCTCGAATGAGAATTCAAGGTACCAAACTTTGGTGCAAGCGGCTGCAACTCTGCAGCTATTATTCTCCCCCATTGGGCCACAAAGCTCCTGTATCCTCGTAAATGGTAAGCAACAGATGCAGATGCAGATGCAGATGTACTGTATGTAGAGAGCCCGTATGAATGTCGTGGCCGTCACTGCAGCAGTAGCCGGGGAGGAAGAGGAAACGACGCGTCATGACCTGGTGATCCGGTGTATCTCGATACTCTCCGAGTATGGCCTAGGGAAGGCCTCTCTACCTGAGGTAGGCTCCCGTCTTCAAAAGGTGCTGCTCGAGATCTGATGCAGACAGTTTCGGCAGTCGTAGAGGCTCCATGCTGCAATGTTGAAGTTGTACGCGTATGCAATCGCCTCCAACTGGCCCTAGTCTGTGTATCAATTGTTCATCTATACCAATACCGGTGTGGTGTTGAGCACCAAATCGTTCCTTTAGTTGGTTTTCATAATGGAGTCGGCGAATACGGAAGCTGCGACGAAGCCGATTCCTACCAACTTAAACACGAACATGCCATCCCGACCGATGGGGAGGTGCCCTACTATCAGCCTTTAATAGAAGCATATCACCTCACTTAAACCCCTCTTGGCCTCTACGTAGTTTCCTCCTTCACTCTTCCTAAAAAGCTTCCTCACTTTTCACCAAGCAAAGTCCTCGCATCCTCACTCTCGCTTCCTCTGCTTGCTCTTGGTTGTCTTTCGTTTACTGGTTTGCGTTGAAGCTATCATCGATTCGAACCCATCTATAGGGGCAGATCGCTATTCAAGAACCTATCAAGAACCTACCTACCTAGACATCTCACCTGCGCATTCACGAGTAATTGATCAACGAGCAGGATCCCACTAATAAATCAACGCTTCTTGCACGTCGGATATCCCCAGATTTCCAGCAAACTGCATCTGGCTTTGCGGTATTAGCTCGATATCCAGTCGAATCCCCTGGCTGGCTCCATCAACAATCTTCGTTGCCCCTGGCCTCTGAGAAATTTCCAACTCCGTTCCGTCACCTTTTTTAGCGACTCGATAACACGCGAGGCCCACTATCGACCGGACCCCTGTCCATCAAAAACGAGCACTAAAGAGTCTCAGCAGCAAGCCACTCCGGACGATTCTTCCGATCAGTTTCAACGTGGCACGGCTCAATTCCCCTGAACTTCACGCCAGCCGACACTAGAAGTTTTCTAATTAATAGTGACGTCAAGAAAAGGCAAAAGGAAAAAAGAAACCAAACGAGTAATCGCCCAAGCCAAGCACCCACGAAGCACTGGACTTTTTCGAAGATCCCTTCTCCGACGGATACCCCAACAAAGTGATAAAAAAAGACCAATCAAAGACGAAAGGGGATAAGCTCCATACTCAGGCACTGCCAAAGAAACAACAAGCAGACCAAAAAACGGCAGTCACTTTACGAGGATCAGCCCCCAGTACGCCGATCCCACATCATTATCACGCAGCCGCAGGCATTAGCATCAAAACGCACCCGGCGCCGCTCTAGCTCGCATTTGAACGCGGCCTGATAAAGAAAATAGCGACTCGCTTTCCCACATTCCGGTCACATTTATTGGACTGCTTCACGGCCAGTGACAAGGGCAAGAGCTCAGTGCCTTTCTACAGATATACATCGCATCGTTCTCTTGCGCCGTTATCCGGTTGTTCAAAATTAAAGTACCAGTCCAGGCCAAGACCACAGTGCCAACGAATGATCACATTGTCCCGCGTACGGAGTCAGAAACACCCGTAGCCACCGGCGACACATCAAACCTCTCACCTCTCACCTCACTTTGGCGTGCAGAGTACGGTATCATCGCCCTGTCTCCTTAGCCACTCGTTCTTCATAAATCCTGTGGTACCTGGCTCCTAGCTCTTCTCTTACAGTGCAGGCGCCCGCCCACGAGCCATCCCCACCCCTTCCCCAAGCACCTATCTACTGGGATCTTTTCTGATACGATACGTACCCCCAAACTCCGACGCAACCGGGCCACACTATTGCTCGAAAGCCCAGCCTCTCATCACAGCCTTCTACGCCAGCAACTCTTAATAAATCTCCACTCCCAATATATTCGTCCCAGGATCCACGATAATTCCTGCTCTTCCTTGCTAGTCGCCGTTTGGTCTGGCTTTCGGTCTTTTCTCCCCGACCGCATTGCTCCTTGCAATCTCCAGTTTCTTATCCACAATCCCCATCGCATCGGTCGATTGCCTGCAACTCTCCACCCGCCTTATCACGCTGAGACTCTAATCGCCAAGCCAGGGCCTTTCTGAGATCCATTGCGGCCAAGCACCACGTCAAATAAAACAGTCGTCCCCCCAAGCGCCGCGACCATGGCTACCTCCACTGAACAATATCGCCAATATCCATCGCCGCCGTCGAATTATACGGCGCAGGATCATCAACAGCAGCAATATCAACAGACTGCCCCTGTCTCGCCGCGCAAAGGTTCGCAGAATCCGCCAGCCCACAACCGAACCTTCAGCTTTCATTCTCAAAAGTCGCATAAGAGTTCTGGTAGCAAGGACTTGCAAGAAACCCACGCCGAGAAGGAAGCGAAGCGTTTACATAGCAAAGCGGACCCCACGTTAGCTATAAGCGAAGCAGAGCCATGTATGTTAGGACGTCTCCTGAGTCTGCAACAGGAAGTTGAGGTCACATACTAACGCTACACCAGCTGCCATCGCTGCCATGATGACCGAGTCGAATTTTGCCCCTTTGCGGTCCATGCAACACAAGGATGCCTTCGGCAACTCTATCGGTGGGTAGACTCGTTAGCATAAACAACATGACACCACTGACAACTCATATAGCGGATCCCGACAAATCCAACCCGACTCGGAACAGATGGGAGCGCCCATTAGACACTATCCGTAGTTTCGAGGCCGCCATCGATGGTGGTTACTCACGCAAGTCTCTCTACAGAGCGGGTAAGTCAGATGTCTTGCATCAGATTCAGTCAACTTATTAACACCGCACAGAAACGGATTCACAGGCCAACTGGAACAAGCGGAATAGTTCTTATAACAGTCAGCCTCGCTTCCCTCGCGACAACTACTACAACAATCGCCCCGTTTCCTTTAGACCGGAGAATCAATTTGAGAATGGGTCTACCCGAAGCAACTACTTCGATGGGCAAGCTTATAGCAATGGCATTGGCACTGGTCCATCTCGGCAACGGATGTCTAGAATGCAGTCTGAGCCACAGTACCAGAGCGGCCACGATCAGAATATCTATCCTCTCCCCCACAAGGACCGATCATACGAGACGGTGACTTCTGCTGCGGGTAGTGGCAATTCGGATCACGCAGGCTATCAGACAGACCCTACGAGCAGCGACAACAGCTCAATCGATCGGACGACGCCGGCTAAGCGCCGCGAACCCTTCAATGAGTATGCGTCCGGCTCATATCAGCCTCAGCAGCCCTACCAGTCACGCCCTTGGCCAGCATCTGGTTCTGGTGCGAACAATGAGGGACAACCTCAACCACCTCCTCCTTCGCATTCGCAATCTCCTTCGACACAGGCTCAGGCCTCGATTCCACCGCCGAAACAGAAGAATACCCTTTTAAGGAGGACATCGACTCAACAGTCAACACACCAACCTCAACAAGCAGCAGGCGGGGACAAGCGCAAGAGTTGGTTTTCTCGTAGGTTCAGCAAAAACTCTTGAAAAGCCAACGGTTCAGTAATGACTGTCAACGTTTGACACGCACACGAAACAAACCTTATTATGCAACTACTTTCATTTGTCGATACCCGTTTTCTTTGATATTCATCGTCGAATGGCACGATTGAACAGTACTTAAAGCGCCTGTACTATTCGACGATTTTTTTTTCGCGATGGACCCCCGGAGTATGCTGCCATGCCTCGTGATTCGTCCCTCTTCTAGGGCAGAGCGGCAGATACTGTTTAGCTTGGGTCAGATTGGTTTACAGTTGTGACGACATGGTTTATTTTCCCCTGTGGAATAAGGCGAAGCATTGAGTTTTGTTACGGAATGGTACATTAGCAAACGGAACTGTACGAGGCGTTGGCAGGTTAGGCCTTGTGTAGCCAACCCTTTTGAGGGTATCCCTGAGGAGCAGGGCAGAGGATGGATCTACCACCACAATCATCATTAATTATACTCACACTTGAGACGTACATAGCATATACACGTGGCTGGGAAGGTCATCCAGACATGATGGTCCGCCCAAGCTAGCGAGGCACGGTCATGAAGATGACGTGAGAAAATAATTGAGACGGTTGCCCCCTGAGACTCTTATCTTGCCGGATAGAAATTTATGAAAGAGTGAATCAACTTTGTATATGACGCTGCGTCTACTTGTCCTTCTTGGTCTCTGGCTTTTGTTTGTCCGACTGATCCTCTTTCATAGCTACGATGATGTATCCCACAAGGACGACATTGGCCAAGACGGCGGCCAAGCCACCAGCAAGAGAAGAGTTTCCTGTTTGTGGTTAGTCTTGATGATGACACGTCTGGGTGAAAAGATATACCACGAAAGACGGTATTAACAGTGAGGAAATAGGAACCAATGGGGACCACAATCATTGCAAAAGTAAATGCTAGAAGCTTGTAGATGACTTGGCTGTCAAAATCGTCAGTTTGGATGGATGCGATCGATGTAGTGCAGTGTACAAGATGAGATGGGTGGCAATAATGGCGGTTTGAATAAGGTAAATAAATAAATACCTAGAGAGAACACTTACCTGGGAACGGCAGGAGCAGTACTAGAATTCTCATCGATGGGGTCATCCTTATCGAGGAAGGTCTTTTCCGTAGCAACGATGCGTCGAGTGGCCATTTTGAGAGTGTACGAGAGGAGGGTTAGGCTCGGCAGTATCGTCTTGAGTGCTGCAGTCGAGTTGAGGATACTCAATTGAGCTGTGAAGGTTAGATCTAGGTGGGCCCCTACTTGCACGTGCGACTAAGGTAGGAGTTAAGTAGGAGGAAGTGGGTTTGAGGATTAAGAAGCACTTAGCACGAGATGATCAACGCGCGCCATCAGATAGAAAGTGTGGGATTCTTTGTTCTCACAATAAGTTGAGACCCATAAAGAAAATCGCTATTCGTCTGACTAACAATTCAACCCGATCAACTTTGTTTTTGTTTTCTTCCGTCACTGATTCAATTGACTCCTTCCAACCTTTCTCTTTCACTTGATGCATCTGACACTGACGCGAAGCTGAATTTTCACGTGACTTCGTGATGCAGTTAATGCGGGTCGCGTTAAAGATTTGAGTGCACTTCCAAAAATCTCCACCTTCACTCGCTCACTTCACGCCCCTCCAGGACTTTGGATTGGGATCCTCCTGGCACTTGCAAGACCGTCATCTCTCACTCTCCGACTTTAAACTTGTCTTTTCTTGATTTTTTCCTCCTTTTCTATTCAGCATTCTCCTTAATGACACCGGCCTGCTACTTTCATCCAGTGCCCTGTTTTCTGTTGGCCGAACGATAAGAAGGGCAGAGAAGAACAGACCAAACGCTCAATTCGTTCATTCGCAGTGGCAGCCCCCGCCCTAAGTTAGACGATTCAGAGTACTGCTAGCCTCGACTTTTACTCCTATTGTTTCGTTTGCCCCTAATAATTCACCTACAATTATAATGGCACGAAGCTCTTCACCCTTGCCAATCCGGCATTCAAACGCTCTACCTCGCACCCCATCGCTCGCTCGCAATATAATAACCATTGACGATGCCGATGAAATAACGGACACGATTCCCTGCTCTCCATCCGCCTTTTTTCGTGACCGAGATACTACAACACAACCCACACAAGTTCTTCAGAAACCTGGACTTGCACCAATGCGAAGCTCCTCTCCTGCAAGCAGTATTGTGGAAGTTCCTGCATCATCACCCTTCCAACAACCTAAAAAGCCTACACCTCTAGGTAACACTCTTGGTAGTAGAATCGCCCCTCTCGGCACCTTTTTTCGTCCTCCGCAACGGTCTCCTCCTGCAATGACCAACAAGCGACCGGCTGTTGAGCCTATCAATCTCATCTCGGACGATGAGGACGACCTCACACCTCCCCGTGGCGATATTCGACCGACAACGTTTAAGGCACAGATCTCGGCATTCGCGTACAATCCTGAACCAGAGAGCTCGGAAAAGACAATCAAGACTAGACTCCGGCAGATTTATCATGTTTTTGGAGATAGAGTGCCCTCGCACAAGGCCAAGGAGGCTTTGAGTGCATGCAAAAACGATCTCACAGAAGCAATGGATTATCTCGAACGACAAATGCACCAGTCCAAACAGCCAGCGTCCAACACTAAACCTGGCAGACGTCTGATTAGCAAGGCCGCTCTCCAATCATCAGCAGCAGCGAGCCGAGCCAGCTCCCGCTCACGCACAGCATCCCTCAGCCCTGTAAAGAAACCCCGACGTCGACTAGTACAAGGTCTCCGAAAGACCTCGATCCCTTCGTCTCCAGCGCTCCCGTCATCTCCCCCCGCCCATGCCTCAAGCGACGATCCGCTAATTATTGACCTTGTTGACGATGGCCAAGAGGATACGTATCAGGCGGAGGCATCGCCAGAGCCTTCAGACGATGAGGATGATCGGGTGCTGACTTGTCTCAACACAAGCACCGTCCAAGAACTAGCTGCCATGACAGGCATGAAGGAAGAGCAACTTACTTGTATGATCGAGAAGCGACCTTTTGATGACATCTCCAAGGCTAGGCGTGTCACCGTCGGTAAAAAGCCTGGTGCCCGAAAGGCTTCCAAAGTCAGCATTGGAGAGAATGTTGTGGAGGCTGTCGAGGTCTTTATTGATGCAGTTGCTGCAATCGACAATGTTGTCGGCAAGTGTGACCGCGATGCAAAAGATATCAGACAGCAGCTTGATACCTGGGATATCGATACGTTCGGGCATAGTAAGCGAGAGCGAAGCCAAAACTCGGACGATCTGCCTCCAACCCCTACAAGCATCAGCGCGCCCAGATACGTGCGCCCACCTATTGCCCAACAGCCCAAGTACATGGATGGATATTGCCAGATGAAACCTTTCCAGCTTGTAGGCCTTAATTGGATGTCCCTCCTCTACAAGTTTAACATAGGCTGTATCCTTGCCGATGAGATGGGGCTGGGCAAGACTTGTCAAGTCATTTCACTCATTTGCCACCTTGTTCAGGATTATGAGGAGAGCAAAGGAAGAAAAGGAAATCGTCCTTGGCCGAATCTCATTGTCGTTCCCCCAAGTACCTACAACAACTGGCTAGGAGAATTTGAGAAATTTGCTCCAGACCTCTCGGTGATCGGATACCGAGGCTCTCAGGCAGAGCGAGCTGAGATCGCATATGAGATCGAACATGATCCTGAAGCCTTCCACGTCGTGCTTGCGACATACTCACAGATCAATAACGACGCGGATATTGAGGCTATGCAGTCTATTGGAATGCACACTGCCATTTTTGACGAAGGCCACAAGATGAAAAACCCAGAGACCAAGATATACAAAGATCTTCGCCGTATTTCTGCATCATGGAAAATGCTCCTCACAGGTATGTTACCTCTGGTCTTCTCAATGGGCGCTTTTGCTAATGTTGTATAGGAACTCCTGTTCAGAACAATTTGTTGGAGATGACCTCACTCCTCAATTTCATAAACCCGACTATCTTCAATGGCTGTATGCAACACATTCAGTACATCTTTAGCCAAAAGGTCACTATCAGAGACGTTTCAAACGGTGCTTTTCTGTACAGTGAGCGTGTTAAGCGAGCCAGAACTATCTTGGAGCCGTTCATCCTTCAGCGTCGAAAAGATCAAGTTTTGTCAGATATGCCTTCCAAGATCTGCAATGTCGTCCGCTGCGACATGGACAAGAACCAGAAGCAAGTGTATGCTGAGTACGAGGAGATGTTCAAGCTTGAGCCGTCCAAGCGCGTCACAAAAGTCCGTGGCCGCGGAAATGACCAAAACAATTGCTGGATGCAGCTTCGCAAGGCAGCACTTCACCCACTCCTTTTCAGGCGCCATTTTGATGACAAGAAGGTTGAGAAGATGGCTCGAATCTTGATGGATAGCGTTTCTCAGGATGAACTCCGTCAACCCGACATAAAGCATCTAATTCAAGAACTCAAGGACTCTTCAGATTTTGGACTTCACCTCTGGTGTCGTGACTACCCAGGCCTTCTCGGAAAGTTCGACATCCCTCCAGAGACTGAGATGGACAGCGGAAAGGTGAAGAAACTTCTCGAGCTCATCAATCAGTATCAGAAGAACGGTGACCGAGTCCTTGTATTCAGCAAGTTTTCTCGCGTCATTGAGCTGCTGCAGGAAGTGCTCGATCAGCAGAATATTCGGCATCAAGTCTTGATGGGAAGCACCCATGTTGTGGAGAGACAGACGCTGATTGACGAGTTCAATGACGACCCGGATATTCCAGTGTTCCTGCTCACAACCGGAGCAGGTGGCACAGGTATCAACCTCACGGCTGCAAACAAAGTTATCATATTTGACCAGTCGGACAACCCTCAAGATGACATCCAGGCCGAGAACAGAGCCCATCGGCTTGGTCAGAAGCGCGAAGTCGAAATCATTCGACTTATCGCTTCCAACACAATCGAGGAGCTCATCTACAAAGCTTGTCAGAAGAAGATCGAGCTCGCAAACAAGGTCACTGGTGTTGTGACTGACGAAGATCCCGGTGTGACAGAGCAGACCCTCGAGACAGAGGTCCGCAAGATGCTCATGGAGGAACAAATGACGCCTCCTTAGGAAGGGGGGATGTTCTCCTGAGCAACTGTCCAAGAGCCCGCACGTTTCCCTACACACGCATATATTGTGTCACATTTTTCTCCACGATCTACCTCTATTGTAAGAACTTGATTCTCTGCGCTGCATAGCAGAGCGGCTTGTGTATCAACCTCGTTGGCTTTTGCGTTGCATTTTACGGTTTACTTGAACGGTTCATGCCCTGTCTTCCTCCCAGCATCGTAACCCCATAATGACGGCGGTTTCGTGTCTCGAGGCACGTTGATTCTTTTTCCTTTTTCTTTTCCTTTTTCTTTTTCTTTTTCTTTTTCTTTTTCTTTTTCTTTTTCTCTTCTTTCTTTTTTTACAGCGCTATAGAGGGTTTGTACGGTTTACTCATAATACTTTTACGAACTTCATGGCATGGCAGGAAGCAAGGGGTGTACAAGACGGATTGCTACGGATTCTAGAAACTCATGGTATTGCTCAGGTGTTGCCATGACTCCTACGCATAGGACCATACATAGATAGATCATCAGAGCATAACGTATGCTCCAGGAGATTAAATGAAATTCATATCACATGAAACTGCACTATCATTAAACAGACACTCATAAAAGGAGAATATCTAATTTCAATTCGCCATCAACAATAAACAACCTTTCTGGCGTTACCCAGCAACAGCTGTACCCCCCGTCCCGGCCCGTCGCCGCCCGTCCCATCCCCAGGCCCAGGCGCACGCTAAAGGCGAGAGATCGAACAACGGAAGAAGGATAGAAGGCGAGAATGAACAGACCCTGAAGTCACCTACCTAATGTGCAATAAAATCCGCACCTCACTCTAACATCGTGATACGTCCAAGTCCTACTTAGTACCTAAGTACAGGAATTCGACGGCCCAGTACGGTAGGTACAAAGGTTTTTCGTTTTTCGTTGTTTTTTTGTTTTTTGCAAACTTGAGGGAATTCTCCCACATTGCAACCAGTTTTCAATTGACCGAATCTGCTGAATACTCCTGGTGTGTATTTGTTTTCCAACAGTGGAAGCCATCAAACTGTCTGACTCGACAATCAAGTCCAAACTCAGGTTTCAACTCTGACTTCGTGGCATGAAACGTACAAACAGACTTAGGATGCTGAAAATTGGGACAAGTACCAAATCTCATGTATATTGATGCCCGATTCGATGGTCTGTTCGTGATTTCCGGAGAGACCGTGCGCCTGGTCCATGAGGAATGCGGGATGGGCGATAGGCGACGCATCTGAACATGCGGGTGAAGAATGAGCTGAAGAGGTATTTTTTTATGTACTGGCCCAGTTTGCTTCATTCCACAGTACCTAAACATCCAACTCGTATAATTCACTTGACATGTGATTTTTTTTTTTGGATAAGATTTCCTGACATGTCAGCCACGATAATAGTATTGGAACAATATATGGAGGCTGGCGCACGCAATATCGAACCCTGATGGAGACCGTGATGGTGTGTTCAAACTCACTGCGACCTATGGGACACCAGTAGGCAAGATTAAGTGAAATGCGGAACTTTTGGCGTTACATTGTAGATTCTTGATATCTTCTATAGTACCATATTCCGATTCTTGACCCAAAACAAAGCAAATGTGAAACTGAATACACGCATTCACGCGTGGGGATATCATTACAAAACGTGGAAGAAAATATCTAACTCCAAGGGCAGCCCACTGCCCATGTTATGTCCTGTAGACCTCTTTTCTTTTTGCTCGCTACCGATGATGCTCGGCCGAGACTTGCGCTAAAGGTCAAATGTATAAAATCATGTACGAGAAAATATTGTGGGAGATCCAATTGAAGTTGCCTAGTGTCCTGGTCGTGACTTGAGACCGATGTCACCATTGAGCAACAGCGTCTTCCAGCGACGGTCGACAGCATGACGGTCGCGGCCGAGATTTCGGGCGCAGTCTTGCCATTCTGCCTTTGACAATCTCAGCTTCTCTAGCACGATTTCAATGAGGATACGGTCGTCCTCGGCGCTCCAGTCCTCTTCATCGGAGGAGTCTTCCTCTCCGAGAAGATGTCCGCCTTGTCGAAGATGCATATTGTGGAAGTCAGAACGGTCGAGGCCGAGAGGAAGCTGCTCAGGGGCAATGCGCGTGCGCTTTGGCGTTGAGGGCGCGACTTGCTTGGTTGAGCGGCGCGATGGTGACTCGTTGCCAGACTCGCTCGCTGATGAATAGCGTTCCGCCTCCTCGTCGGCAGCACGGCGCCTCTTGTTGAGAGCACGCGGTGCCGCACGCTTGGTGACCTTCTTGGGGCCAACTGGCTCGCGGCGTTGTGGGCGTGGGCGGAGGCGCAACTTCAGAGGAGGCGCCGCATGGGCGAGCGGTGGAGTTGGTAATTGGGCGAGCGAGGGAGTCGGGCGAGGATTGGTGATAATAGGCGCAGGTGTTGATAGTAGTGATTGGAGCGAGCGACATGTGGTCATGATGTTGGCAAAAGATGCGTGCGACGAGAAAGCCGGAGGGCTGGCAGGAGGCGAGAAAAGAGAAGGCTGCAGTCGAGAGTGGGTTGAGTGCGATGCATCGCAAGGCAGCGCGGATGGGAGAAGCATGGCAACGAGTTTCGATTATTTGGTGTCAAGTAATAAAGATGCGAAATATGATCGCAGCGACTTCTGTTGTTGTTTGGTGCAAAGGGCGAAGGGCAAAGCGGTGGTTGGCGAGTGGTGCGATTGCGACTGGGATAGACGACGCGGCCAGGCGCAAAAGTATGGCGGGCAGTTTTTTGACGATGCTTCTAAGTG
Source organism: Fusarium subglutinans (assembly GCF_013396075.1). Classification (NCBI taxonomy): domain Eukaryota; kingdom Fungi; phylum Ascomycota; class Sordariomycetes; order Hypocreales; family Nectriaceae; genus Fusarium; species Fusarium subglutinans. Next base: position 71,149 of record NW_023502164.1, read on the forward strand.
CGCGCGCGATATTGGTGATGTGAAGGATCGAGTCGATTGAGAGATGAAAAGGTTGCGGTGCGACTATTAAGAAAGTCAAGAATGCAAACGATTTGGTGTTTGTCTGTTTGTGTTTGTGTTGATGTTGTTGTAGGGAGAAACTGAGTCTGTTGTCGGAGTGAAGAGCAGGAAATGCGGTGGTTGTGGTGGGAAATGGAATGAACGGGGGGTTGGTCAGGCAAGTGGCATTGGAATGGGATGGGAAGGGGCAGGGGACGCAGTGGCCTAATATGGATCTGGATGAGGTGTGGTGTGGAAGTGAGCGACAACTACCTTAGAAGGACCTTGGGACCGGGGTCATAGAAGGAGGGTCCCAGGTCCCACCTACCGTCGGGGTCGTTGGGTGAAGCCGCGCACCCAGAGCAAGGAGCCTCCAGCAGTCGACAAGTACCCTCTGGGCCTGTCTCGGGGTGCAGATACAGTGCAGACGCCCAGCAACGTGGACCCTCCCGTGAGTTTTGAGTCGGTTCGCGCCCGTTTTAGCGGCAGCGGTAAAGTTAACGAGTCGTACTAATCGTACGAATAGAAATGTCTATTTGCATAAACAGTCTAAACCTAATTAGGATAGTTAAGTAAAAGCTATACTTAAGGAAATTTACTAAGACTTTAGTCTAAGCCCTAACCCTAACTATAGCTATATTATAAAAAAGTAAATTTACTATATTAAGTACTAATTAAGCCTTAAAAACTAACCCTAACCTTATATATTACTTTTTACTAGTTTTAGTAAAAATAAAGTAAAAGTAATTAGTATATATAGTATCTATATAGTATAGTATACTATATAGATTGAAAAAGTAACTTAAAGTTTTATAGTAATTATACCTAATTATAGGTAGTTATTTATGTAAATAGAGGGATTTGTTTATGTAATTAGTAGGACTTAAGTTAACTTAGGTACCTAGGTACTTACTTGCCTTATTAGATATTACATATACCAAGTGACAGTGAGGTAGATACCTTACTTTGCTGCCTGTCGTAGGTACTGTGGTGAGGGTCAAGGACCTCGTACACCACCTGATCGCCAATACCCAGGACAAATGATCTTTGACGAAGTGTTTTGGGCTTTGATAGCCCACATAGAACCCTCCCGAGCACTCCGCCTCCAGGTGTTGGGAATCAATCGGACATGGAAAGGGGACAAGGGTGTCGCAGGGGGCAGGTGCCCAGGCAAATAGGTACCTACTGTAGTAGGTGCCTCTGGCAACGCAAATGCTGATTGCTGCTTCCGGGTAGTCTCGATGGATTTTCACAACGGTGTCGGATTACTGGGCAGAGAAGGAACGAGAGACCCATGTTTCTCGCACATGATACATGTTTCTTTGCAGATGAGGCATATGTTCTGCATGTAGACCCTTGCTAGAGCCCTGCACTGTACGGAATCGACCAAGCGTTGGTGGGTGTCCAGTTCGGACCATGACATTGGAGACATCCTGGACAGCCTCGATCTTTGTCTCAGCACACTCTCTTCTTGTCCGGAAGCAATCGGGACATTTCCATGATACCGCGTGAGATGGCATACGTCTTTGTCTTTCTCTCTCTCTTTCTTTCTTTCTTTCTCTCTCCCTTTTCCTTTTCCTTTTGGATTGACCTTTGATCTTACATGTGTGTTGCTTCGAGAGACATCATGCTCCGCATCTAGGAGGATACTATTGAACAATGCATCCCTCTCTACAACCCTTCAGCTTCAAGATCAATACATTCAATGGTGCCTTAGGGTAGAAAGTAGGCCCCCTTCTTGCCGACCCTTTATCTGTTCCGTCTATTGGAGAGATTATTGCCTTTCTTAACGTCGTTTCAACCGTTCTGACATCAACCGCCCTGCATATTCGTCCCCATGTTTCTCCCTCTGTTTGACCAAAAAGCAATAAACCTTCATCCATCCCTTCCCTGTGATCATGCACGAAACAGCCAGGACATCCAAGACATCCAAGTTGAGCAGATGCAGATCATTTTATCACTGCAGCTGAACATTGTATGCTGCAGCGGAGCCCTAAAGGTGAACAAGAAAAAAAATAAAGAGAGAAAGAAACCGGCAATTCTGTACACATCTCCTCCACGGTAATTCCCTCTGGGCTGAGAAATTGACTGACTACCTATAGTACCTTGCCCTCGGGGTGTCAAAAAACGTCTGACGTGGGAATCCACATTCGCCATACAAAATCAGACCTTCACGTCAGACGTTTTCTGACACCCCCTAGCTTGCCTACCTAGGTACCTACCTCAGTGTTCATAGGTTCTCTAGCACCACCGCCTGCCCTCGACGTCCGGTTTAGGCTTGATGCCCTAGCTGACTCAAGACATTCAAGCTATACTGTATTGTATACATCGCACACATACATGCAACTTAACCTGCAAGGGTCTAATGCAACCAGGCACACCAGTTAGAGATTTTTATGTACTACTGCGTACTAACTTTAGTTTCTTGACTTGAAAAAGATATGCATGCATTGGGCAACATTGGTTCATCCTAAACCAGGCGCAGGCCGTGTATGACTTCGCTTGTCAAGTTGACACAGACAATTTCGACGAGTCGCGCTTGTTCATCCACACAAGAATAAGTTTATTGCGATATTGCTACTTTGTGCTACGCTTCCTGGTCGTTTGATCCAGCGGACCAAGCTGAATCAATCAGGTAGTCTCTGAGAGAGCAACATTGGTGCGCCTCAGTTACACACGAATCTGTCTGATGGATGTCTACCTTAGGTAGTTTAAAAACTCTCCGTGACACATCAGCAGTGGAGGGCGAGGGTATTCCTCGCTAAAGGTAGAGTTACCTTGCCTTACCTTGGCTGGTGGGAGCGAGCCGTCGCGGCACGGGCTAGGACCATCCCATGGTTTCCATCTCATCCATACCCTTCCATTCCTTTGCCGTACGGTTCGCTTCCACGTTGATGTGCTGCAGGCTCCTATGTTGTCAGAGCTCCCGAATGACGATAGAAGCCTGCTAAGCTGTATCATGTCTGCGGCACCGATTCATTCATTCCTTGATTCCTGTTTCTTGATGTGCACACACTTTCGTCTGCCTTCCACTACCCGCTTCCCCAGTCTATAACAACCTAATCAGCAAATGGGGGGATCAGGTCCAGGTGTCGAATAGTGAGTGAGTGGGTGTGTGTGTCTGCGTGACCTTTTTCTGTTACTTCCTTCACAGGTGAGTCGGTGAGGTCATGCTCCGTTTCAAATCCTACCACTCTTTCTTTGTTCTTTTCACTTCTCACCCGCTTTTGGAAGAAGCAGGAACGCGCGATTTGTTGGCTACCTTGCTTGGAGGCACCTTAGATAAGGTACATAGGTAGGCATTGTAACCCTTGAAAGCGAAGTTGTCTTCACACCCAAGTCAGTTGCCTTATGGCGATGCAAATACTTGCAAGGCAGTCGATCGCCAAAGAATATTCGATCTCCTTGATCGAGATCTTGGAGTTTCCTCTTTCTTAAGTTGCACCTCCCCTCCCCTCCCCTCCCCTCCATCATGGGTCAGATGCTTCATGATAAGTCAAGTCTACTCCGATGATACAAATACCTATTCAGGGAAATCGAGACCCGACCATGCTGCGATCTTTGCCAATGTAGATCATTCACCGCTTGTCTACAGCGCATGCCCTCACGAGTCTCCTTGCCATTGGCCCTGTAACGTAGTCCTTGCTCTTGATGCCGCCGCGCGATTACCGCACAAGTCGCGAGGGAGACGCGTGTGAGGTCAGTAAAAACGCGTCAAAACGCGTCAACGCGTTAATTAAGACATGCATGATCTCTCGAAATGACCAATAGAAGAATACGGAAAAATGGATATCAGTGGAGAAGCAGCGCAACCACTTCCGAGCATGGTCAGTGCGTACATGAAGTACCTGTTGGGCTCCACATGGGTGAGTGCATACAGTGCGGTGATCGAATTCCTCACGGCCTTACCCTGGAATCAAAGAATTACCCGCAAACCATTGTCTTCTGCTTCTGTAACATAACGACGTCAATGGTGAATCGTTGATTGGCAGGTTAGCAATATTCCTCTCTGCTTCACGGACCACGTTGCGTCACAGGCCCTTTCCTCTCCCTCAGCTACTGACATGTCCGGCTTCCGAAACTTGGACAACTCTAGCTGGATGGTATCACTTTGTCTTACAGGAACACCCCCATGGAGGGAGGGGAACACAATTCAGGACAGGTCAAGCTTGACAATTATTACCACTGCAGGCAGTCAGTTTAGGTAACCATTTTTAGATATAACAATTACCGGACTTTATCCATAAACCAGTGTGAGCGGTGTCTTAGCCAAACATTGGACCCCAATCTTGCTACCCTTCAGTGACGATGGCTTCTGTCTTCCCTTGCCAAGACTCATCATACAGCAAAAATGCCCTAATCAGATGAAAGAGAGACACGTAAACACACCAGACGCGTCTCAAGGTGATACAGTAAACAGATCAGGAACTCCTCAATTCAGCTCTCTGTCTCATCATCAAAGATCCTCCCTACCCTCGATCGAGCTAGTGGAGGAAAAGGAGAGGGGTTCCTTTGTCCATGTAACATCCTATCTTGTCTCCCTCGTGAGCGAATTGCTTTTCTTTGTTAATAACATATCATATCGAGATCTGTTCGTTCCTGGCTAGTGGCGGGCTTCCCGAGTTCTGGGGTCGGATGCAAGTGAAGTGATGTGATCAAATAACGAACTCTTTAGACTTCTCTCTCAATGTCTTTGTTGCATTTATTACCAAGTACCAAGTCAAGACTTACTTAGATTACACAAGGCAGAATTCTCTCTCATGGCGTTTGCTATGCTCAGAACTTGAAGGACACTGTCTACCAAAAGGCGGCTACTGATGGCTCACATACAAACCAGTCGAAATTGATACCAACCTCACCATCGATCAGTGAACGCAAATAAAAGCGTCAACCCCCTTCCATCACTCGAAGGTCTGTGTCAAAACGCCTCGTTTTTGCTTTGACACTAAAATGTCTCTACATATTCTGCCCCTTGCATGTTGTTTGAGTTTTGTAGTGTATGTGATTAGTTGGCTGGTGGGATGTCGGTTTCTATCAACAACCAATTAGTTGGTCAAACAACAGAGACATAAGTAATTACCTACTTGCAGCAAAACCAAGAAAAATAAATTCATGTGATTAAGTATAAATTCAATAATTAAAAATGGGCTATGAGATGGCAAATTATCCAGCAAGTAGACATGCCTCCACGAAATCTCGCATATCGCCTACCCTAGACATAAATCATGATGCTAAACTTTCTTCAGAACCCCTTGCATATGCACATCGAGGGAGCTTTGCCCCACGGTACCTCCATTGAAGACCAGCTAGGCTACGTAATAACCTCAAGAGAGTCAGTCCTAAGAGCATGCATTGCTCTAGGGATAAGCTGTTGGAGCTGTGTGGTGTGCTCAAGTTCATGTGCTTAGCCCAATCTACTCGCCTAAGCAAACCCGAAGTAACCACACGTTACACGTATTGACAATTTCAAAAGGCCAACGGATAAAGGATCGGCTGGTATCATAGCCTTCCTTCATGGCAGGCAATGCATTACTATATCATCATTATGTCCAAGTCTCGTCTCCTACGAACGCCAAACACAAGATGATAATCATTATCAACCCACTCCAGTCTCACTTCGCTCTCGATGCCGTCGGATGTTGACTCCCTATTTCAATAGTTTCCACCGCAGATACAGGGAGAATTATACCAAAAAGAACCCAGCCGAGCTGGTGAATCACATAACCGTCAAATTACATCTCCTCATACTATGCTGCTACTCGAGATCAAGCTCCCCCTTTTAATTCTAGAAACACGATTCCAACAGGTGAACATCCGTGCCAAATAAGGTAGCGACGGAGATGAGAACAAGAAGCCGCCGCCAAGCGTATCGTCCAATATAGAGTGTTTGGGCTATGCGAGATGCGATGTATGCCAAAATGGAAAAAGAAAAATAACGGCGCTGAATGAACTTGTCGTTACTGCTGACCGAAAAAAAAACCCCAGCATAACGGAAGGCGGGAGTTATGTCGTTTGCCTTTTCATAGAGGAAGCGTAGTCGTCGTTGATTAGTTATACTCTTCATATTAATCCCGGAGCAGGCTGTTACTCGCCCACTGCCATCACATAACGATGCAGTCCTTGTCGTCCTTGGGATTCTTCTGCATCTTGCCGTTTCGTGGAGGGGCAACCTCCATGGGAGTACCCTGGCCGCTGACAGCGGCCTGGATGATGGCTAACCGTTGCTTGGCTCGCTCTTCACCAGCATCGGCAGCCTTGACGTACCAGACATTAGCTTCCAAAACGTCACGTCGGCATCCGATGCCCATCTCCGTAAAGTAGCCGACGGCGTATTGTGCCTTCACGAAGCCTGCACCGTGGTTAGCTACCTCATCGTTTACACCGCATCAACAGAACACTCACCCAAGTCAGCTGATCGACGCGCCCACTCATAAGCCTCCTCCTCATCCTTTTCAAGGATCGGGGGAGCGCCGACCATGTACCACGCACACAATCCCATCATGGCACCGGCATGTCCTCTTTCAGCAGCACCAGTATAGAAGTGGACGCTGAGAGCCGGATCGCGAGGGCAGTTAAGCAGACCGTGCTCATAAGCATCACCCAGTCGATAATTAGCCTCAGGGTGGCCTAATTCCGCAGCCTGAGTAAAGAGCTCGGCAGCGTGGATATCGTCCTTGAAGATATCTGCACCATACCCATTCTCATACAAGCAACCAAGTTGATATGGCGCAGAATTGTACTGAGTATCGGCCGCTTCAGCAGCTAGCTTCATCCACTTAATTCCCTCTCGGTAGCGCTTTTCTCCAAGATCGCCAGATAAACAGGCCTTACCCAAACGTGTCATGGCGCCAGGATGGCGCTTCGAAGCAGCTGTACGCAAGAATTGCACCGCCTTGGCAGGGTCTTTCCGGCAACCCCAACCAAATTCATAGCATAGAGCGGTTCGGTAACCAGATTCAGCGTGGCCGTGCTTCGCAGCCAAAACAAATAGAGGGAATGCAGAATTATAATCTTCCTTACCCTTACTGAAGAGTCCAGAAGCAAACCCATCCGCGAGATAGTATTGCGCAAAGGGGTATCCGGCACTGGCGAGACGCTGTAGGATTTGCCGGGCTTCACGAACCAGTTCCTGTGGGCTTGACACAGAGCCTTCAGCAGTTGGGCTGTCGCGACCCTTTTGAGGTTTGGGGCTGTTCTTACGTGCCTTGGGCTCTGAAAAGTCTAGGCCTTGCTCCTGGGCTGTTGAAATCAAGAATATAGCGAACGAGTACTGAATAGAAGAGTCATTTGTCTTTTTGACGTTGGCACGATACATGTCCAGGGTCTTTTGTGTACTGAGAAGAGACGCATTGTTACCGATGACAGTTCGAAGATTGGAGTTATCAGGTGTCAATGGCGCCGGAGCCTGCTGAGGATAAGGCGCATGAAGCAACTCGGCATACGTCGACATTCTGACATCAGGAGATTTACGTGAACCAGCTGGCATAAGACCCGGAGAGCGGCCACGCGAATCAGAATAGACAGAATACGAAGATGGTGGTCGAGGCAATGAAGTCCTCATATGGCTACCCGAATTTGGAGTCAGATGACGGCCGATGTTTGAGGCACTCTCAGCGAGATCAGAAGCTGACAAGTTCCTGGCCTCTGCGCCAGGAATGTTTGTTGGGAAATCCTTCTGATGATGGTACTGAAAAAGAGGCACAGGCTGGGTCTCAAGCATATTTCCTTCGATAATGGAGCTCTCAGGGGAATCGCCGATCGCCTGGCCCTCAACATTCTCGTTTATTCCTGATAAAGAGCTTGCGCTTGTCGTTGCCGAAGATTCTATAGAGATGTGTTGCGGGTTCGTGCTAGCAGTTTCATTCGATTCACGACTGTTGCGGTGCTGGTCCTGATTGCGAACTCTGTCTGTCGGAGTTGTCTTGGTGGGCTCGACGATATTTGCCCTCTCAATCCGCCGCTCATAGCCCTCTTCAGCCCCGCGGGAATCATCTTGAAACTCTGGAAAGCTCCTCGGCTCTGACCTCAGTCCGTGGGGAGGAGGGGGAGGAGCAGTTTCCGGGGGCGAAGGCAGGGGAAGCAGAGTGCGATCGGCTAATTCTCCCCTAAACGGTTTCTGAGTATATTCGACATCGGCGTTTGAAGGCTGAACCCAATTCTCCTGTTGAAAGTTTACGCGGACGGGCGAGACTGGTCCGTTGCGCAGTCTTGGGCCTTCAGACTCATCGAGATGAGGTATGCGAATAGGGCTACGACGAGAAGAACTGGTCGGTCTCGAAGAGGGCCTCGACGATTCGTTGTAGTTCAGCGGTGCCGCGGTAGGAGGTGGTGAAGTATTTATTGCTGCCATGACAAAACGATGGTGAGGCTTTGGCAATGCCGAAGCAGCCAAGCGCAAGTTTGGGTATATTCCAGAACGAGTGTAGAGATAGATGCGGAGTTCGATAGCCTGGCAAGCGCGCAGGACTCAGCGACCGTTCTATATATTCAAGATCACGAAGAACCGAATGGGTCGAGACCAATTCTGGACACGCTCAAGGAATATACGAGACGACAGAAGATAGCGACCGTGGAGGAGAAACGATTGTAGTCTGTAGTCAGTGACAGACGGCCACTTTAGCGCAACGTACGGAGTGGATGCTGCACGAAGGATATTTGGGTATGGATCCGAAACGCCGCGATACAGCGGAGACAAGGGGTAGCCGGGCAAACAGAGGATAGATCAGCGACCGACAAGGGGGTGGTTGGAGAAACGATCGATGAGGGGGAGAGAACCTAAGGAGGCTGAAGTGAGAGGCGAGCCCTGGAATTGGTATGAGGTGGTAAGCACAATAAAACGGGAATATCTGGTAATTTTTTTTCTGAACGAAGGATAGAAGGGAGGAAGAATGATGGAAAAGCCAAGACTAACTAGACCCAGAATCGGACGGAAGAAAAGAAAATTCCAAGCATTAAGATGAGTGAGTGGACTTTGAGCTGAGATCCAATAAGGTCCTTTTTGTCCTGGGCGCTGCGCCGTCCGATATTTGTGAGGTGAGGTGGTGGTGGTGAACGTGGTGGCAGTGGTGGTGATGAGGTCCAGGCGCCCACTGGAGTTTAGCTGAACTACCTACCTAGGTACCTAGCTAAATTATGGCACATGCGCTTGTAGGAGAGCCTATGTGAGCAATGGAAGCGGAGAGCAGTGGGCAACCGATGGCAGGGACCCATGTAGAAAACCGGTGGGGATTTGTTTGTCTAACGGGTTAATAAATGATGTCTCTAGGTTGTTTCGTTGATGAAGAACAAGTAACTAGAGGAGAGTGTTTCAATATTCCCTTTGAACCGAGAAGTCGAACAAGTCGTATAAGGTAGTCCTGAGGATGTTATTACTAAGTCAAGAAGGCCGGTTATTGCCCTGGGTAGTCGGTACCTTGAGTTCCTTACCTACCTACCTATAGAAAAAGGCATCAACCACCGAAACCAGGCTGTTTAGGTAGGTAGCAGAAGTCGACGTTGTGAGAGCTGAACTGGTAGCCATTAGGAAGAGCAGCGGTATTTTGCAACCGAACATCACCCAAGGCAGGCGCAGGATCTTTAGGTTCTATTCACTCTGTGACCCTGACTCCCCAAGACTTCCGTTTCACTTGTTACACATCCTCTGTTTCTACCTTCAAATCACGAAGTGTTGATACCACAATAATAAGGTATACACAGAGAACACACAAGCGCCGTGTCCAACCAACCACTTTCCCTTCAGCATGCTACATACGCGTCAGTGAGGAATGGTAGCTCTAGGAAAGCTCGACATGACAAGCGCCTCAAGCAGAAATGGCACGGTCAAAATTGCCCGATCTGTCCCTTTTCTGCTTCTCCGAAGGGAAAAGTATCATGGAATGACCCGCCGCAGGTCTCAAAATGACAACGACTGCGAGCCCAATTTGTGAATCCCCACGTTGGTAGGAGAGCTGAAAAGCCTCCGTGCAAATGCCTCCCAATGGTACGTCGTGCCACAAACGAAACTGCATATTAGCGTCAATACAACATTAAACATGGCTTAAATAACTCAACTCAAGGGGTCCAGGCCAAGCCCAGCCCAGCGACTTCTGCGCTAATACTTAAAAGGCTTCTGTTATTTCTTGACCGCCAGAGCACGCCCACGACATATGGGCGCTTAGACTGAATGCTTCGTTTTTGCCTTTTGGACTTTTGGACATAAAAGCAACTCATGTGTTCTAGTATCATGAAGCCTCGCCGTTGCAACATTACAGCTTACTGGTAGATCTTCCAAACTCTGATCCGACGATACAACTTAATTGAGTTGAGTTAGTATACATACTTAAATTTGTGCACCAGGTCATCCTTGTCTGCCATTCCAACTTCGGGTAGTCGACATGGTGGCAGCGCTTACCGTTGAACAAGGCTGAGCAGCCGCCACGGCGTCGATGTCGTCACGCAAATATTACCCTAGAACTGCTTCCAATGGTCGCCTCGTAAAGGAAAGAAAATCGGAGATTATCTTAACTGTTACTTTCGGTGGGCCGAGTAGGTTGCATTTATTTCGGCAATTCGCCCAGATATCTGGTAGACATGAATTTCCTGTATCGCATAGGTACGTGGATATAGGTGGGCAAGTACAGGAAACCAGCAGGTCACTTTACAGCATGTTGTAAGGAATATTTGTTGACAGCCAGTAAATCACTCTGTTGTATAGGTATAAACGATGACCAAACACTATTCAGGGTGGGCAAAACTCCCCTTCCACTGCGGCTGGTGTTGTTGAACAGGGCGGTGTTGGCTGACAAGGGGTTCTTTTGACATTGGTCTTTTCAGAACAAACATAATTAGGTATAGCACGGAGTATATTCCGGGTTCTTGATAAACTCCGAGGGAGTTGTACACAGAGCAACCTCCAAATCCTTTGGTCAAGGTTTCGTCGAACCGAATAGTGGAAGTACTGCTGCATGATACCTCCCCTCAGATCTATTACTATATTTAAGGGAGAGCTGAATCTGCCCCAGCGATTTCCTTCAGCCCCTGCAGGAGAGTACGGCGGTCGGGCCGTCGTTCGGACGGCCCCACCCGGCTGACCCGGCTGCCACTTAATCCATCCACCATCCACACGTTGAGTGATCGTTTCGCAATATCTTCAAATAAGCCTGTTGTTCTCAAATCAACATAGAATTTTTAGGCTCAAGTTGTACCTCAAGCAATGTCTGAACTGCTGTTGCTTATGACTTTACTATGGGTTTAGTCCAACCCCGGAGTTTCCACTTGTCCCAGGATCAAGCTTCTTTTTAAAGTCTGGGGAACCCCACGACAAAGCCACTGCCAGCTCAAGGATACCACCCAACTTTATTAATGAGTTTGTTGAATCACACTTGCAGACTCAACATGTACTCTGCCCATGTTACGATCTTAGTTGATGCATAGCCTATTTTCTAGACCTCTTGTTACTGAACACGACGGGCACTTGATGGCCTAGATAAGCCTATATTAAGAAAAAAAGAAGTCCTAAGCACGCCGAACAAAACACCTTGGCCATATACTCGTATTAACAGAGAGTTTATTAGACTAAGCTTTGGAACCAATTCAAGTACTGATTGCTCGCACGATATTCCAAGCTTCTACAGTCCCGTGAAACTCCTCGTATAAACAACAAGCTAGCGTCCATTCTCCCACCTGATGTCGTCGATCTGGCTCGTATCGAAACTGTTGTCTGCAAGTCATGCACTCATGCAGCCGGAAGGGACAAACATCCTGCACAGATATCCCACCAGGTTTTAGCCTTGTGCATCACCTGCTCCGGCAGATCCGGGTTTTGTGTTGAAGTCTGCATATTGTCCAGCATGATACGACTGACTGTATTATATTATACCGAGAAGGCCTCGCTGCTTCAAAAGGAGAGTTGCCAAATAAGGGGCCGTTTATGTAGATGTTAATTTCAATGGCCGAAGCCTGCAGGTTGTAGAATCAAAATGAGATATGTCGCGATGTTGCGATCATTCAAGCAATAGTTATTGTCGGAACAAAGATTTGGCGTCTACGATCATATGGCTTGCTGGTACCAGAGTTTGAGTTTATCTGTAATTGATGGGATTGGATCACCCTAATAAAAACGATGTATTACCATAGAAACGAAGACGGTTAACGCTTAGACACTTGGGCGGTAGAGTTCCTCTTTCTCGATCGAGGGATTCATTGATTGATTGATGAAAACTACCAGTACCATGATCGAGGCCTCAGGGTGTAAGAAGACTTCAGACATTAAACTAAGGTGTCAAAAACACTTAGTCAATGATCCTCTATATCTTTACTACAGAGTACATTACACTAAGTTTACCTAAGGCTTTTTATCACCTAGGATAAAGGTCCTCAGTTTTATTGCATCCCCTTGCGAGATAGTTATGGTGGATAAGGACTAAGGCAAATGTTGAGAGGGTAGGGTTAGCTAGCTAAGAGCACTGTTAATCAGGGGTAGTGTTGATTAATATCTCAAGCCTCAAGACATCATCGGGGTAAAATGATCCATATGCATGCATACCAGGGAATGCCTAAAAACGGCTGCTGCGCATGAGGCATTGACTGCTAATTGAATCCGACAACTTGGAGGACAAACTCTTGATAGCATGGTATTGGCTGCCATCACTAGAACAAACCGTTCTCTCTACACGACCTTGACGAAGAGTCGATAAAGGGTGCAGAGGAAGGGGTCTGTTCAGCTTTGGTATCTACGTAGTCAAGGGGGAAGCGTAGTAATTACACCAAAGGATCAGATCGGCTTGTCAAGCGAGATAGCGGCGACTGATTCAATACCCCCTGGCTACCTTATTGCATTGGCAGAACCTGTTCCTGCGCATAAGTGAGTCCGCAAGTCAAGTTTAGTTGGTTTACAAAGGCCGCTTTGTATGTACAAACTGGCATTAATGCACACCATACACTGATACATAACACCGCTTCATCATAGCCTTCGAGCGATGGACACCTACCTATTCACTATCAGCCAAGTCTAATTGCTCGCGTGTTTTAATCTCGAATTAGCGAAAGAATAACCTACCTACCTACCTACCTACCTACCTACCTAGGTAAGTATACAATGTTTGGCGACGACATGTTGGATATGGGTCAAAACAGGTTCCTTTATCATAAGTACCTTAGGTAGCAACACAGGTTCGATATGTATATATTTTATTATATGACCATTGTTCTAACAATGAATTTAGACTCGAAGCATCTGGGTTCTTTCCTTGGAACGGGAGAACTGATGGGCCTATTTCCCAGATAAGTGCAAGCATCTGAATCGAGCTGCCCGGGGCAACCGCCGGGCCATTAACCCACATCTGACACAGGCAGATGGCCCTTGCAAATCTCAAGCCCAAGAGGCCACAAGCTCGGACTATTTCAACCTAGCGTGCTCAATTAGTGTAACCATCAGTAGAAAGGCTATTCTCTAATTGGCTTTCATCCGCCCCCTTCACAAGGTTCTCATGCCCAGGATAACGGCAAGGGAAGGAGCAACAAGACCGTTGGCCGTTCAATCGCTTTCTCTCGTTCGCTCCCGTCTTTCTCTTCCAATCCCACCTCAACTCGTTCCGTCCAGTCCAGCCAGACACAACCGTTCGTTGTCGTAGTCTTCGCTCGAGGGACGTTCACTCGGTCGCTTCCTTCTTGTTGTCTTTTTGTTTCTACATTCGCTCCTACCTTTACTCTCGCTCTCCGTCACTTATTATAACAAAACTCAACAGATCTAAGCAAGCACTGCCGTCCCCTGTTGCTACCATAACCGAAAAACCCTGGTCGCCCCATCACTCACTCACTCGCTCGCTCAGTTCTCGTCAATCCCAAACAACGGCGCCCTGTTTCTTTTACTCTGGCTGGGCGAGAAGTATTTCTTACTTGTAATTCGACTCGACTCCATGATCCTCTCTCCACATTGAGCCTTGATCGAGTCGACTCGCGACAAACGATACGCGGGCACTGCCTGTCCCGTGCTTCACCTTACTCGTCTCCTCAGAAACTTTCCACCTCTACAGGGATATTCCCAACTCAAACCTAAACCTCGAGAGAGGTTGTTGTAACAACCACAACATATCCTTTCGTAAGTCGCCGATCTTATTTGTCTTGTCTCGTCTCGACTCTTCAATGTCTCGTCGCCTTTTCACCCACATGAATATTTGGTGTTGCTGTAACTTGGCGTCCGACATATCGTGTTCCCCCTTCTTGTTGATCGACACGCCTTCCTACTCGATACCGCCTCCTTCAGCTTCCCTCCGACCCAAGGGTCAAGTCGCCCGAAGCTCGGCGCTCAGCCTGCATACGCTTTTAACGCCTGGCTTCCGAGGTTTGTCTTCTTCTAACATTGCTCTGCCAGGACGATGTCTCTTCCCGAAAGGCCGGGTGCAAGCCCGAGTTATAATCAGCGCAATGTTTATCGCAACTCGCCCTCAAGGCGATCGAGACCTGTCGATATCGAGACTGGTGGCTACCATGCTGTAGATAATACGGCTCAACATCAACGTGGGAGATCCGGTTCTTCGTTCGCAGAGTCCATCGGTGTTAATTCGAATACAGAGAGCATGCCTCTGTCGCCAACATCTCCCGATGGCCAGTCACGTCGCGCTGGCCCAGATCAACCCATATCCCGAAAACGAAGCTTGATTCGCCCGGAGAGAAACAGAATCGACAGAGATCATCGCAACTACCATTACCACAAACATGCAGCTCACATGAATGTTCTGCCATCCTCAACAGGGAACGACCCTATCTACGAGGACTTTGAAGCCTCAACAGACCGCTCCAATTCGAACTTGAACGACGGTGGTTCCGACAGTTCCCCCCGACAAAGGCGAAATGTTAGCGGAGAGCAGGAGAAGGGCGCTGCTGTGGCATCTACCATGCCCACCCCAGATCGCACAAAATCTGGTAAGATCAAGAAGAGATCGAAGCGCCATTCAAAACCGCCGAAGCGTATAGAAGAGCAGCTTCGGCCGCCTACCTTCTGGAATGTCTACTGCGCAATCGTCACTTTCTGGGCTCCCGGATTCATCATGAAGTGCTGTGGTATGCCAACGAGGGCGCAGCAGAGGGCCTGGCGCGAGAAGATGGGTCTTATCAGTATCATCCTCGTTATCATGGCCATCGTTGGTTTTCTGACTTTTGGGTTCACCGCAACGGTTTGCGGGGCCCCTGCCGAGCGACTACGCGTCAATAAGGTTGACAGTGGAAACATGATCTTCCACGGTGTCGCTTACGATTTATCCCAGTCTCATCACCCTCCTGCCGAGGGCATGCCTCTCCGTTCGGACGGACGAGGTCCCAACATTCTTTATGATCTTCCCGAAAAGCACGGCGGACAGGATGGTAGCTTTTTGTTTCAAAACGTCAACGGCCGATGCAAGGGTTTGATTACTCTTGCTAAAGACTCAGATGTGCCAACCAACAAGGATGGCGATCTGGCCTGGTACTTCCCTTGCACAACCTTTAACCAAGACGGTTCAAGCAAGGTTAATTTGACAACACCGTACTATTCTGGTTACGCCTGTCATACGACGCTCAACTCTCGAAATGCCTTTTACCTTGACTTGAGTGGTTCCGCAGATGTTTACTTTACCTGGGACGACATCAAGAACAGCTCGCGTAACCTTATAGTCTACTCTGGAAATGTCTTGGACCTTGATCTCCTCCGTTGGTTCAACATGAGCCAGGTCAATATTCCCAAGAGGTTTGAAGAGTTGCGAGACAAGGACTCGGAAGTCAACAAGGCCATTCGTGGCCGCGATGTTACTCGCATGTTCCAGTCTTCTTCAGACAAGAAATACGCAGAGTGTTTCGAGGAAATCATCAAGGTTGGCTCTGTGGATACTGAGACGATTGGTTGCATTGCCTCCAAGATCGTCCTTTACTGTGCGCTCGTTCTCATTCTTTCAGTCGTCGGTGTTCGGTTTCTGCTGGCTATCATCTTCCAATGGTTCCTTTGCCGCAAGTATGCGCCAACTAAGACATCACAGAGTTCTGACCGTAGGAAACGAAACAAGCAAATTGAAGATTGGTCAGAGGACATCTACCGTGCTCCTGTCAGACTACCTGGAGATGTTGGAAGCACTGTCTATGGATCATCGGACCGAACAAGCAAACGAGGATCTTTCCTCCCTACTACTTCTCGATTTTCGTCTGTCGGTGGCCCTGATGCTCGGGCATCAACTGGGCGTCGCATGCCGACAACCATGGCTAGCCAAGGTGCCTCGAATCAACTTCTGACACCCGGCTCAATCTTCAAGCAGGGCAACGACAGCCGTGCCAGCTTCCTTCGATCTGATCCCTACTCCAGCACGCCTACTGATGGACCCGGCCCCGCTGGTTTCATTCATGATGCTGTTGTTCCTCAGCCTCCTTCTGACTGGATGCCCTTTGGCTTTCCATTGGCTCATACGATGTGCTTGGTTACTGCATACTCTGAAGGAGAGGAGGGTATTCGAACCACTCTGGACTCGATCGCGACTACCGATTATCCCAATAGCCACAAGGTCATTGTTGTTATTTGTGACGGTATCATCAAGGGCAAGGGTGAAACAATGTCGACACCTGACGTATGCTTGGGCATGTTGAAAGATCACTCTATCCCCCCTGACATGGTTGAGCCTTTCTCCTACGTGGCTGTCGCCAGTGGTTCCAAGCGTCACAACATGGCCAAGATCTATTGCGGCTTCTACGATTATGGAAGAAACTCTCGTATCCCTGCTGACCGCCAGCAACGAGTGCCCATGATGGTTGTGGTTAAGTGCGGAACTCCTGATGAAGCCACCAAGTCCAAGCCCGGTAACCGTGGAAAGCGAGATAGTCAAATTATCCTCATGTCGTTCCTCCAAAAGGTCATGTTCGATGAACGAATGACAGAACTCGAGTACGAAATGTTCAACGGCCTCTGGAAGGTGACAGGAATCTCGCCTGACTACTACGAAATTATTCTCATGGTTGACGCCGATACCAAGGTTTTCCCTGACAGTCTGACCCACATGATATCAGCCATGGTGAAAGATCCTGAAATCATGGGTCTTTGTGGTGAAACAAAGATTGCCAACAAACGGGACAGCTGGGTTACAGCTATTCAAGTATTTGAGTACTTTGTCTCTCATCATCTTGCCAAGTCGTTCGAGTCTGTTTTTGGTGGTGTTACTTGTTTACCTGGTTGCTTCTGCATGTACCGCATCAAGGCGCCCAAGGGCGGTCAGAACTACTGGGTTCCCATCCTGGCTAACCCCGATATCGTTGAACATTACTCTGAGAACGTGGTCGAAACTTTGCACGAGAAGAACCTCTATCTGCTTGGTGAAGATCGTTTCCTGACAACTCTCATGCTTCGAACATTCCCCAAGCGAAAGCAGGTCTTCATTCCCCAAGCAGTATGCAAAACGACTGTTCCGGACGAGTTCATGGTGCTCCTTTCTCAGAGACGTCGTTGGATCAATTCGACCATCCACAACCTGATGGAGCTCGTTCTAGTCCGAGATCTCTGTGGTACCTTCTGTTTCTCGATGCAGTTTATCATCTTCGTGGAACTAGTCGGCACTCTGGTTCTCCCTGCTGCTATCGCGTTTACCTTCTACGTCGGTAAGTAATATTTTATTCTCAACACGAGACAATCACTGACAATCACAGTCATCACATCTATTATCCACTCGCCACCACAGATCATTCCCCTAGTTCTCTTGGGCTTAATTCTTGGTTTACCTGGTCTTCTCGTTGTCATCACCGCACACTCTTGGTCCTACATTGTTTGGATGCTCATCTATCTGTTGGCACTGCCAATCTGGAACTTTGTTCTTCCTACTTATGCTTTCTGGAAATTTGATGACTTCTCATGGGGCGAGACCAGAAAGACAGCTGGTGAAAAGACGAAGAAGGCAGGCCTCGAGTATGAGGGTGAGTTTGACAGCAGCAAGATCACCATGAAGAGATGGGCCGAATTCGAACGCGACAAGCGCTCGAGAAGCGGCTATTGGGGTTCACGTGAGAACGTCGTTGGTGGTGGTGGAAGCTGGACCAGCCCTCCTGGTCACCAGTATAATGATGAGTACTTTTCTGATGCTTGATTTCGGTGGCATCGGATAAAGGGGAAAACATGCTGAGAGCGAACGGTGTTTTTGATGATGATGGAATGCATGCACATATATGTAATAAGGGGTAACATTATTGAGGCCAACTATTCATGTTCTGATGCCCGGAGTGGGCGTTGGCGGACAAAGGTCCTATTCTTGTATAGAGTCTAGAGTCAGTTGGATTGGAGACGGCGTTATTCCAGCGGCTATTTGTGAATAGTATAATTTGAGTGTTTATAAATGAAAAGTTATGCCTGCCAAGTTCGCGATGAAGTGAGGGATGTCATACCAGGAAGATCATGATGAAGGTGCAGAGACTCATGGGTATGAAATATTTCAGCTTCTATTATGTGGCGGCTTCTTGCTATCATTCATGGCAAATACATGATCTAAGAGCTCAGTGTATTGAAGTGTAGCATGTGTTGTGATTAACAATAATCGAGGGTGGTTTGTGCTTTTTGTATCGCTGAAGTTACGGTAAAAGTAAAAATGATATATCCATCAACCTTCGGAATGTGAAAAGAGAAATGCGATACAGACGGCGCTGACGACTTCTAAGTAGGATAGCATCAATCTTTCAATCGTGGCAATCCAATAAAATCTCAAGGTAGAATTTCCAACAAGACACAAGCAGTTGTCATTAAGAGGCTGTTCAACTTGAAGCCAAAGAAAGCCTAAGGTAACTATTCCATCAAGTCCAAAACTCCTTTCGCCATGCACATCTTCTCGTAACGCCGATGAGCCGCAGAAACCAACAAGCGACTCAGTGTGATTACCCTACATGGAATGCATCATTTGTTCATGATGGTCGTCAACAAGAAATAGACAAAAAACGCCTCGCTCTTCTCATGCCATATCATGATTCTTGCTTCCTCGAATGATCTACATCCTCCCCGAGTTCCCAAGGCTTTCGAGGGTCGACGTAGGTAGAGATACGCTGATCTCCCCATCGAGCTCCGACAGTAACCCATACATGTTTCTGGGGTGCGTGGGCACTGATGGTTTCCCGGTGACCACCCCAGCGAAGACGGGATTCTCGACTCATTTGACTGTTGCCCAGGCCGCCATTGGTCACCCACTCCTTCACGACATCCTTGATGAAGACAATCTTGCGTCGGAAATCGTTGGCAGCAGGAATACCCTGTAACTCAGGCGCGATCTCAGGACGTCTTCTTGTGGTGGTTGTGGTTCGGCCAGCGCGAGGGGCTGCAGGCTTTGCCTGGAAGTTTAACAATGTCTGCAGAGGGTACGAAAGCATCGCTCGGTCATCAAGTGCAGCGGCGCCGATAGTGCCAGTGGCCGCAAGTCTCTCAGCAGCGTCCTGAGGGAGGTGCCAGAAGTGACACCAGGTGCCTGTGTGATCGATAACAATCTTTGTATGATCGGGGAAATTGAACTATGCAAGTTAGCTTGATGTCGAATAGGCCCGGATGTAGTCACATACTTGAAGATGGCCATCACAGAAGACCCAGCAACCAACATCTCCGAATCGCTGGTAAAATGTGACGAGCTCAGCTACTGTGCCCTTCTGCCCAGGAGACATGGCACCAGCCGGGTCGGTCTCTTCAACCGGCACGAAATCGTCCCGTCCAAAAGCAATCATGTAGTTAGCAAATTTCTTCCAGAGAATAATTCTCTCGCGCTTCCGATGCTGGAAGATGTCCCTACCGGGCTGCATCTTGCCTGCAGTCCCATCTTCTTTCACAGCAACTCGAAATTGCTCCGGAGAGACAACTACCTCCGAAAGGCCAGCCTCGCCATTATTCTCGAAGAACTTGATAGGTTCTGTCATTGGGAGAGGCTGCACCCTGTCCTCGTACGTCTCGTCCTTACCGCGAACGATATGTCTCTCGGCGCCGCGGATGAATACCCCAGCAGGAGGAAGCAAGGCAGGCTTGCCGTTTTCCGTGGTTGGGATATCTCGAAGAATGCAGCCAACACTACCGTCATTTAGGATATATCCAAGGCCGAATTTGTTGGTGTAGTCTACCCATTTGACAACAACATGAGGATGCGGTGGCGCAACAGTCTTGGATGATATTATAGCCATGGTCCTCGAGTTTAGAGCTCGTTCAAGTTCATTCTGAAAACGATGCAGACGATCCAAAACCGTGTCGGGCTTCGTTCCGGAGATTCTATCTTGCCGCTCGGAGGCGCTGAACAGTGTTGCAGGTCGCATGCCAGTAGTATCCTTCTTAGGGGGTGCAGCTGGCGCAGGAGGGGCTGTTGTGGCAGGAGCAGATGTTTGACGGTCGAGCGAAGGTCGCTCGGAAAGCTGTCGTTCTGCAGGTTGCTGAGACGCTGCCCTTGCCGGAGGTGCCGATCGAGTTGAAGTCCGCAGGCTCTTGCCGACAGACTCAACAGTTTCCCTTGGAGGAGCTTCTCGAGGCAGTTCCTTTCGTGTTCTTGTACGTAAGCTCTGGGAAGCCGAAAGGGTTGCTTCGGGCGCTGGGCGGGGTTTTGCAGAAACCATAGTGCCTGCTGGCCTGTGTTGCATTCTCTGCTGTGCAGCAAAACTCTGAGGAGGTTGACGAAGGAGACCTGCCGGTGCTCTTTGAGTAGCTGACAAAGGGTCTTCGGTAGACACGCTTGCCTGTGCAGCCAGAGATGCGGTGTGTCTGGCCTTTATCTGCTGCTGCTCCTTCAGCCACTCTTCGAATGGTCTGTACACAATTCCTTCTTCGAGAGGGATCATCGGTGTCAGCCCAGCCTTCTCCTCAGCGGCCATCTCCTTCCATGTCTGAGTGTGAACGACTTGAACTGGGGCATAAGGGCCGATGCCACACTCTCGACACATGTCCTTGAAGTTCCTGTATGATTGTGCTTGCAAAGCACTGCTGATTCGAGAGGCGTAAAATTCCTCACCGTCCGGGGGGACTTCTCTTAGGCGCGAGCTCATTTCCGCTTCGGTAGGCATATAACCACAGGTGAAAAAGGGGTGTTGGATAATTTCCTCCGGTTCCGGTCGGTTTTCAGCATCTTGAAGCATCGTGGCAACTAGTTCCTTAGCTTCCTGGCTGATGTATCTTCGCGATGTTTCCGCCGATGGCCAATCATAATCCCTCTCTCGAGCTCGGCGGTAAATTTCGTCCGTGGTCGAGGATTGAAACGGTGGCTTCGATGTGAACATGGCGTACATGATAATGCCCAGACTCCAGATGTCGACCATGTGGTCATGCCCCTTCTTTCCTTTCTCCAGAATCTCGGGAGCAATGTAATTAGGTGTTCCGCACAAAGTTGTGCGACGGATGGTGTGCATATCGCGACCAGTCACCAACAGAGCGGCAAGACCAAAATCACCGATCTTCGCGTTCATCCGAGAGTCAAGGAAGATGTTACCCATCTTCAGGTCACGGTGAATGATGCCCTTGTTGTGCATGTACTTGATGGCACCGGCGATCTGAACCGAGTAAAAGCGGACTTCGGGCTCAGTGAGACCTTTCCTTCGCTTCACCATATCCATGAGAGAGCCGTTCGGACACAATTCGAGAATCAGATATGTGCATTTTTCGTATGAAAAAGCTCTGAAGAATTGAACGATGTTTTTGTGCTTCATCTTTGAGTGAATCTGGAGCTCGGTTTGGAACTGAAACATGTTAGATGTGTGTCAATGGGACTTCTTTCTGCCACAAACCTTTTGTTCCATTTTGGGAGGCATGTGGCTCTTGACAATCTTCAGAGCAAATCGCTGCTTTGTGGGTAACAACTGGCCACTGTAGCAGACTGCGAAGCCCCCCTTTCCGAGCAGTTTACCGACCTGATACGTTGCTCCATCAGGTCGATCGGTACTTGGAGGCTCAGGGACTTCTGTAGGCGGGGGTGGAGGGTGTTCCTTCTCCTTGGCGGCCTTGAGTTGAGCGGCCGTCTTTGTTTTGATGTCGGTCATTTTGGGTACTCGCTGGGCGTTGGCATCCCTAGGGGACAAGGCCTCGAGATCGACGCCGCCTCGGAGCGCTAGCCTATGAGCCATAGATGATGAGAAGCTCAGATATTGCGATGCGAAAGTTCAACGTGTTTGTGGACGGTCGTTGCCAAATAGGCGAGCGGGCTTGAAGATCAGCAACCGCGTTGAAGTGTCGCAAGTATCGGACTAAGACAAGAGGTTAGCGGCACCGAAGTGAAGATGGGACGAAAGAGCCGAGTGCGTGTCCAATGCCTTTATGTACAATAGACGAGGTGGTGATCCAGTGGAACCAGTGGGCAGAACTCACGAGACTCGCGACGTCAACATGCAAGACGAATGAAAGAAAGTCGCCTATTCGTGCAGCAGAAGCCAAGGACGTTAAACAATGCTGAAAACTGAGATGCTATGGCCCGATGCTATGGGTTAGTGTTTGTGAGAGCAAGAAATCGACGAGCGACGCTGAGCGAAGAAAGATGGAGAGAAGTCATCAGTTGCCGCGACTGGTGGTTTGTGTACTTTCCTAGCAGGCTGTTGCCGCTGGCAACCATAGAGCTGGGGCAGGTCGTGGAATCATCCAATCAAATAACACCCTGTCTCGTCTGTGCCTCTGGTTAGCCAATCAAGGAATTTCAATCCTTGAACGACAAGGCCAGCATTTGGCCTAGATTTGGTGAAATAAAGCAGTCGATTGGCAGGTAATTTTCGTACTCTTGTTATGAATGGTTATCTTACATCGTAAGTCATGAATATCTAAGTATATGGTGGAGAAGAGGCTATAATATGATAAGAAACACACGGGTGCATAATTACCAAGTAGCAGCTATCCATTGTCCAATATTCCAGCTGTCCATGGGCAAGTCTCCCTTGTATTTCGAGATTTGAAAAGTGCTCGAGATTCCATCTGGTTGGCTTTCCTCCTTGCACAGGGTTACCGGGCACATTTAATTGATCGTTCGCCGATTGAGTGTTATGACACCTGTAGCGCCGGGACCAGCAATTGATTTGTCTTGGGATCCCTCAACTGGCGCAGTATCTCCTCCAAGCTTTCATATCTTTCCTTGTGTTTCTTTTCTGCCTCTTCTAGCTCGTCTTCCCTCTTCTTCAGCTCTTCAAGTTTTTGGTCCAGTTCTTCTATCCGCAATTTGTTCATATCGGGCTTTTGTGACGACTTCCAGGTTTCGTAGACAATTAAGGCGATGGCTACCGAGAGGATGAACGTATCTCCAATGACATCGGCGAACAGATCGACCGCTTTGTTCTCGGGAAGTGGCCTGAATTTTCGCCTCCAGATGTTTTGAAACGGTGAGCTCTTCTTGGGAAGTTCGGGAGCCTGCTTCTGTTTGAGCTGATCGTCTCGTTTCTGCTGCTCTTCGGTCTTGACCGTTGGTGCCTCGGCCTTTTCTTTTGCTCTTCGTTCAGCCTCTGGGTTCCGTAATAATGCGACTGACATCCTCATGTTCAATTGATGCATGTATTGTCCATATCGGGCAGCGAACGCTCGGAACCGGGGGTGATCGTGTGCCTGAGCCTTGATGTGATTCTGAGGAGCTGTCAGTGCCTGGTCCAGTTGCGACAGGGGATATCTCGTACGGCGCCATATTTTGAGACATGCCTAACAAGAAGAGACGCAAGCTTGAACAGCGGAAGAGGAACCATGAGTGTGGTGGTTTAGGAACTCTCGGCTCCAGTGTTGAGAGCTGCTTGCCAAGCTGTCTCGTAGACTGGATATTTGATCGCTGGTGGGGCTTCTTTGGCGGAGAGTCAATTGAAGCTCAAATGCCGATAACACGTCAATAAAGCGCACAATACAGAAGAGACCGACTCGTTTGGAAGCGCAAGGGCAAATCTGATTCAAAGACTCACCGATGATATGAAAAGAAAGTACGTCATTCTAGGTAATTGGATATTTCGAGGAGAGTCGATGCCGTCTCTTCCGGAGCCGTGATGTTCCGTGCTGACATACAAGAAGCTTACCTAGGTAAGTACTTAGTAAGGTAGGCAGTAGATAGACCAGGGGTGAGAGGCTTGTAAGCTCTGATTGGTTACTTAACTCATTCCTTCATTTACACAGAGAGAAACTACTGCGTTGATAGACTTGACGCTCACTAACAACAGGATTTCCTTCTTGCGAGCACATAGATAGAGAAATCCTCTTTTCCTTTGTGAATTACAAGAAAAAGGTGCCTCTCCATACCTCGGCTTCTCAGTGCGAAGTCAGAGGTATTGACAGCCTCCGTGTCATCAATTGGTGATATAAAGCTCACTCTTGAAGAAGGGAGCCTTGACATGAAAGATGCCGGCTGCTGTACCTAAGTACCTTAGGTAGGTATTGAATACGATAGTTAGTTACCTGCCTTGAACGCCGAGATTTTTGCCAGCTCAACCTATTATCGGGCTGTCCATTGTGCCTACCTTACCTTAGGTACTAGGTATCTTAGACAGGTGTGTAGACCGTAATCACCCAGTAGGTACTACTCAGCTGTCGCTTTCCTACCATAAAACATGTCTCCTATATCACAAAATAATGAATTGGGAGATCCCCACCAGACTTCATTCACTGGCATCACGGCTCAATGCATCCACGTCCTTCCTTGATAAACCATCCTGGCCCCCGCGCGTTCTTCCGAACAAGCATTACTCTTTGGGGCTTTCATCTCAAACTTGACAGATCATGTTCTGTTCATCCTTACGGAAGCGAAGAGAATGGGCTCGTGCGGTTCATTCGCTAACAACAAGCTCGTCATCATGGAAAGGTTGGTTATCGATGTGACCTGTTTGCTACAAGATATCATCACGCACACACTCACACTAGCGTCCCTAGAAAGTAACCTGGAGGCTTGTGATATCACATTTCCGGTTCCCATTCCCAACAGCCCACCGGCTACCTTCAGAGCAATTGTCTCGTCGTTGTCTAAGCTGCAATCTTCTGAGGAGAAGGCGCGAGTGACAAGACTGTCGCTTATGAACGGGGGAGAGCATATCGCTGTGATATTGCTTTTGGATGGTCACAAGCTGATGGAGTCCTTTTCTCGGCTGCAAATTGAGTACGAATTCACACCACTGGCTTGCCTATTACCCCGTTGACTTACTCTATAGGATGTTGTGCTCGGGTTGTCCCATCCCTATGATCCCCATTTCTACGACTCAACATTTTG
This sequence comes from Fusarium subglutinans, assembly GCF_013396075.1. Taxonomy (NCBI): domain Eukaryota; kingdom Fungi; phylum Ascomycota; class Sordariomycetes; order Hypocreales; family Nectriaceae; genus Fusarium; species Fusarium subglutinans. Next base: position 96,321 of record NW_023502164.1, read on the forward strand.
CCGACTGCCTTGAATCGCTCAGGCGGGATTGCATTAGGAAGAAACCCACTATCAATACTGAGCAGCAGGCAACTCATGAGAACTTAGTATGCTGGTGCGTCGAAGGCAAACCTCTTTCAAGAGACCAGGTCAACGTTCTGACCGGAATCACCTCCGGGTTCAGGGGCTTCGCAGACCTCTACTCCAGCCCAGGCGGCCGAGCTACAATCAGCGAGTACCTTGGAGGCAGCGATGGTGAACGGGTCGTCTCGTTTCTCTCTAATGGCCCGTCACACGTCCGCGAGCAGCCAGGACTAACAGAGGCACACGAGGTGTGATACGCCAGATAGTTGGTCCCGTTTCCGAGATACTGGGCGGCAACGACGAGTCTGCTTACTGGACACTTAGAGTGCGTTATGTATAATGGCATGACAATGGTTCAGGACAGAAGAAGATCTTACAAAGAACGTCGTTTAGATCGATCATCCGCCCAGTATTCTAGTTTCACAGCCTATAGTGCAGGGCGGTGTCGCTGATTTCATGATAGGCACATGGGTAAAGGTACAGGGATGAGGGATGACACATGCAAGTTTAATGTAGTGCATATTCGATCGCTCACAATTATTTCGAAAGGAGTTGTTATAGCGAAAATAAGCTATGTACGGGCTAGACGAGTTCTCTATGTCTACGTCGCTGGACTTGTTCACCGTTGTTGAGACAGGGTAGTCTACTAGGTAATGTGGGTGATAGAGCAAGTATCCACTGGGCAACCGAGTGATGCAGATGCGGCTGACCTTGGTGGTGGAAGCTGAACCAATTAGAGCGATGCTGCAACCGCCGAGCTAGGTCGACGACAATACATACGAATCGGACTCACTAAGGTATGCTCATGGTAGGCCTCAGGCTCGGTTATCACGCACTATCGGACGAGCCGATACCTTTGCTTGCATGTTTGGGGGCAAGTCACAGCTTGTGGTCTTGGTCGATACGGTGAGGGGAAGATGACCAAGTCGTAGCTCTGTGAGGTGGTATGAGGAGAGTGATAACCGGCACTAGCTCAAGATGATGGTCAAGAAAAGTGAAAACAAGAGCAAAAGTGGTACTATCCACATCAGATGATGGATGGTAGCAAGAGCTGTTGGACGCACTCTGATCGGTCCCGAGGGATAGGTTAAGGAAGCGGATCGCAACCGCTTGATCCAAAGATTCGGGATCTCTCTGAACAGTTGAAGCAATCGTGTTTCGAGAAGCGCTTTAATATGGGGGCGCAATGTCTCATCAGTTGTTTAATGACAACCAACATGCTTTTGACGATAACCAACACCAGATCTTCCCCAGATCCTCTTCACCCAACAACTGCTCGACAGGGCAAGTTGCCACAATGAGCGTGACGAGTGGCACAGAGCATCGTGGTATAAAAAAAGAACACCACACACAGCGTTTAAGTGAACAGGGATTAAAGGGAAGTGGTGGCCGGGAGAGGGCCCAGGGGTCAGGGGTCCGACAGCAAGTCAAAACACCGCAACGTCGGCTGTCCCAGCATCTGCCTCATGTGGTATCCTCCTATGTCTCAAGAGAGAAAGACTCGAGTGAAAACAAGAAATTGGCTACTGATGGCTGGCGACCGAGGGCTTGGCGGGAGAGTCTCTCGTTGAGATGAAGCTCATCTAAGGGAACGACGAAGTAATCGTATTCCCTTGGCTCTTCTCAAAGTTGAGTTGTTTAACTGGCCGCCCAGGGCTTCCTTTTAGCTTCATGCGACATCACTGAATCCCTGTCACATCTCTGTTCTACCCGCTTCCCTTCCTCTCCCCCATGGCCGCTAAGCACGTTCATTGGCTTGTGCTCTGCATCTAACCGCCGAGGTCATCACCAATTACCAGCCTTCACACCACTGCGACATATGAGTTTATCGATGTTGACCACACCAGGCGTGGTAACGGCCAATCATGGCATCTCAGAGCTGCTTGCACCCGCTTTAGCTCCAAGATGATGGACGCCGGTCTGTGTGACGAGCCGCTGCATCGCATAACTTTCACACCCTAGCTCTCTTCTCCCCGCCTTTCCACTTTCCATCGCACCGCCGCTGGTCTTCAGAGTCAAGTCACCCAAGCGCTTCTACAGTATATCGTGAGGCGAATACGTGAAAGGGAAAGATGGCCCCGAGAAATGGCGTGGCTCGTGGCCCGACGGTCCATGTAGACCCTGGTTGATTTGTACATGAATGCATTGCATTGGCCTAGACTTTCATACCAAGAAAGAGGCGCATTTTGCCTGTCGTGGTTCTTTTCTTGGCCTTTTCTTAAAAGTCTCAGGCTGCCCTCCACTGCAACTTGCAGCCTCCCCGAGTCCCCCCCCAATCCCCGGTCCGTCTTGAAATCTGTGTCTCTTGTAACGTCTCAGAAGACTCCTGAGTATCATCTCGACTGGTCATACAATCTTGCGACTACAATAACTTCGGGAAAGGAAGAAGCCGCTCTTGGATGAGACAGAATCAGCCTTACAATACCGCCACCGTCTCTCCCAAAGATAACCATACCGACAATTCTATACAATGTCGCGCGTGTGCTTGCCACGATTATAGACAGTACAGTCGAGTGCGTGGATCTGCCAACCAACTTCCGCGACATCATCGGCTTCATAATCGTCCTTGAACCGTTCGCCTGACGCCAACGTCTCAAACCTCGAGCATCCGCTCTATCCTTATCCACCTCGCTCTCGGCTCAGCCTCAACCGTCGGGATCGACGACCTTAACGAATTGGCTTATTCTTCAAGGGTCTCATCTCTTCCTTGATATCATCCGCCACTCGCCCGCTTGTTGTTGTTCTTCTCTCACCATTCGCTTCTTTCTGTCTGCTGGCCCGACAGAGTTACTGTTCGTTTTAATACTTTCGTTTCTTTCTTCTCGTCCGCTCTTTTATACTACGCCGCTGGCCGGTCTGTAATATCACACCGAAAAAAGGACTATTGGCAGCAGTGTTTTGGGTACTATACGATTAGACGACAAGTTCAACGAGGGAAAACGAGACTGGTTATTATCCGCAAGGAAAAAGAAGCGTTTCTGGAAGCAATTAACGGGGCAACTTAATCTGGGCTTGACAATCAACATCCTTTCATCATGGGAAAACTCATCAAGAATCATTGGGCCCGTCTCATCATCTTGAGCGCCGCAGCTTGTAAGTTGAACACGGCTCGAACCCATCGTTTCTTTACTTACACCCTCTTACAGATCAGATTGTGGCTGCCATAGAGTGCTTCTTTTGGCCCAAGATCTTCTGGGACTTCCTTACGCGCACCCTAGATGGTGCAGTAAGACCCGTGCCGGCTTTACAGATAATAAACTTACTCTTGGGGATTGCCATGCTGGCTCTCGAGTGGCCCCTCAACTTCGTCGCCGGCTCAGCTCTCCACCGCTCGCTAGAATTCCGACTTGCCATCCTTCCTCTCACGGCACTCAGTGCTGCTCTTATCTATCAAGGCACAAACGCCGCTATCTACTACATCATCGGCATGGTCGTCTACTTCTGGGGTTATAGCGAAGGCGAGGTTAGTGGCAACTACAAGCCTTTGAGAAATCTACCTGTGACTAACACTGAATTTCTAGATGATCTGCGCAAAACCCTGGACTCTTCCTAATCGTGGGCGCAGCGGCGGCGTTACGCGTGCATAGTCGCAGCTTGCCATGATGGATGTATAATACTACAAAATACAGAACGGGTTATAGCATGACTTCTTAATTGAACGCCATCTCTAAACCTCGAATTTTACAAAGAGATACTGTTACACATATACCCCTTTGCGGCGTTTGGCAATTTTTTCATGATATACGACCATCAAACCATCAGTACTGCCTGTGTACGACTCATCCTGCACCAAGCAGATTTCACTTCTAGCTTTGCGTTTGCGTTTACAATTGAATTTTCTATTTGCATGATCAGCATGGAGATTTTGGTAGACGAGGACACCATTGGAAAGGGTTGTACTGTTTACGGCCGTTTCCAGAGGAACGTCTTGCAATCAGGAGACAAGGAACTGGTCTGGTTGTGCAGCCTTTACGGGCCTGAGGACTCCCGGTGAGAGCCTGCCACAGTCCCTGGAGCTAAAGCACCCGAAATATAGATCTAATACTACCAAAATGTCTTCAAATGTTCCATGTATGTTTCTGTTGTTGCTTGCTTGGATACCTATATACAAGTGTATTGAGCCAAGCCGGAAGCGCAAGCCAGCTTGGTGATTCAAAACATAGTAGAAACAACTAAGGGCCCTCTAAACATGTCGAAACCGGATCTGTTTGTGGATTTTGCCAAGCGGTGGTATTGGCTGATACTTCGAAACACTCATTGTTTAATAGCGTTCTTTTGGATCATATCTCCGCTACATATCCCTTGGGTCCACATGTGAAAGCCACAACACATGGAATATGATCCAAGATTATAGAACGAATGAATAGAAAGGTAATATTTTCATTGCTGTATCAGTACCGGCGAGAACCAAACGGAGGTCCGTTAACTTTGAAGCAAGTTGTGGAAATGTGACATGACAAGAAAGCCTGATATGTTCTAAATCGCAGCTATTGGAATGGTTTTATTTGGTGATCAGTAGGGCAGCCAACTTAATGGTTAGTGATATTACTAAACAGACCTGACTACCTATCCACGCATCAACGTAGTTAAGGAAAGGCAAGAAAGCTTATGACCTTTATCCGACATGGTAAAGAGACTTTATATGAATGTGATATAACTTAGATCTTTAGACCTATCAATTTCAGGAGTTTTATGACCCAGCGAGTAGTCATTGAAGTAAAGAGTGCGACTAATCATCTCAGCTGTTTTCTTAATATCACAAAGCGCTACACAAGTCGACATTTCAATGTCATAAGCAATTTGTGTGTCGATTAGATCGCGAAATGAATGCATTGCAATTCCCAAGGCTGGTTGTTTTTCATGAAGCACTATCATAAAATGCCCATCTCTCAGAGCATCGACGTTAGTTGATTCAATCAGCTGACAGCATGATCGTGGCTCAGGCCAACTAACTGCCCGGTGACAACTTCATCAACCATTTCAGATGAGTCTCAGTTGCGCACCGATAGTACCGCTCACTGCAACATATGCCCTTTCCTAGCAATTGCATGCCCAAAAATATGGCGGACCCCGAAACGCCTGCTGTCTGGTACATCGTGTAGAAAGTTGTCTCCTCTAGTGGGAGATCATAGCGCCCTTGCTGTCGTTCTTGGGACCTTGACGCTCGGGAAACTGTACGGCGATGTTAGTCACGCGACTAGGGAGGACTATTTTACAAGAAAGGACCTTACCTCTACGTTCTGAGTTTCGCCCTTCTCAAGGATCTGCTTGATGACATCATCGTCGACAGAGGTACCAAACTCGTTCTCAAGAGCGGCCTTTGAAGCGGCATCGAGACTTCCCTGAACTCCTTGGCTGTTACAACGTTAGCGTGTGTCATGGAATTGGGAACTGATTTGGCAATGCTTGGCAGAGGGAGGCTGAAGCCATGGTCAAATGCCAGATATCGGGGCGGCCAACGCTGAACAGACTATACATCGTAGAATATATGACGCAGGGCTTCCATTTCCATGCCAACCACGAGATTGAAGGGAAGTGAGGAGAGACAAAGCGGGGGTGGCTTGACTTACTTGTGTGTCAGGAAGATCTTGAAGGAAGAAATGAAGTGAGCAAGAGGAATGCTCTTGTCGCTCTTCCACTTCTGGTACGTCTCAACATCATCAATGAAGATGATGAAGTCGTCGCTGCCCTTGTAGTGGACCTTAGTCTGCTGAGTCTCGCCGCGAGCCATTGTGATTGTGTATTGAGTAAGGGAAGTGGTAGTGGTTGTATTGGTGATGAAGAGTCGTCAAACGATTATTGGGAAGTCGCTGGGTGGAATTGTTGGTGACTGTTGATCGAAGGATGGAGATGAAGATGAGGAGAAGAAAAGAAAAGGAGACGAGGAAGAGTGGTGCATCCAGAGGCTTAAAAGGAAGCTCATTGTGAGGAGCAGTGACGAATGTGCCTAGCTTGTTGGCTGGAAGCTCCCTACGTCATACGTCATAGCTAGGTATGCTCTCCCAAGGGGGGCAAGTGGGTTTGGTACGTACTGCATCGCGGGGCTCTCAAGGCTCTCAGGCGGATCAGGCCCCACTATAGCTTGCCATGAGCATCAACGCAGCCAATGAAGCAGCAGATCTCCGTTTGCTTGCCAGGCTTGAAGTTGCTCGTCTTCCATGCTTCTACCTCCTGTAACTACACGTTCCTGCATGCTCGAATCCACCGCGTACGTCACCGTATTTTGAGCACGAGGAAGCAAAATATTAGTACCCTAAATAGTACCTACCCTAGCTACCTTATGGGCTGGCATGTTAATCGGTCGCGTGCTCCTCACGCCAGTCTGCAATGATTTCTTTGTAAGGGATTGGTCAAGCTGCAGCGGATGCCATGCTGTTCTCCCGTCTTCCACATCAATATCGAATCATCTACTTTCTCATTGTCTTGGCAAACCATAATGCTTTTTATCCTGTGAATGATGCCTTGGCCTGTTTCTCCTTAGGGGGGCATTTGCTTGGTGCATGATGCCGAGGATGCAACTTCATGATATGTGTATTGTCCATGATGGTGACATCCCATCAAACTCGAGGAAACTGATGGGCTGAAATCAAACAATTAATGTTAGGCCAGAATCCCTGGCCTTAAAGCGCTATTCAGAAACCACCGAGTTAGACTACATAACTAAGCTTTTCAAAGTAACGTAACGATCGACTAGTAGGACATCGGCACCTGAGACTACCATATCAAGGACCTTAGTGATGCTAATAATAAAACCCAATGCCTACCTATCTAGTATGTAGTTTCCCATCATCTTTGAACTGATGATATAGCACAGCTCTACTAGAGATGTATAAAGCGTTATAGCCAGCTAGTGCCCTCATAACAGTTTCTTATCGAAAGAATCTGCGAATGCCTGTGCACTTCTTTTCGTTTTTCGAGCCTTTCTCCTTCACCCATGGAATATCTGTGCTCACGGCGGTAGCACCGGCCAAGCGAGACAGGGTCTCCTTCGCAACAGAGTGCGTTGCGATTCTGGAATCATTTTGTGGGGAATTGTTTTGGAGTCTGTTTGTCATACAGTCTTGTAGAGCTGATGTATTTTCTGCCTCACTTTGCAGCTGCTTGTCTGAAATAATCTCAATCAAATTGAGAGGTTCGAGTTCAGATATCTGAGTGAGCTCCAGCCTCGGAGACATGTCCGATACATGATCATCCTCCTCACTTAGCTCTCGAGTCTCTGGGAGCGCTGACCCTTTACTTGTATAGGAGTGTGAGCTCTCCTCACGACCAGCCTTGTCAAAGATGTCAAAGCCACTATCGCTTGAAAAACTCGCCTGACGGGTCTGGTCTTCACTCGATGGGTCCTCGATCATTCTGCGTGACAAGCTTCCTGACCTCTTCGTCATGCTGGATACACTCAACTTTCTCATCACGGTTGATGCTGACCGCCTGATCATCTGCTCATTCCGCGCAATGTTCGTCATGCTAGGAAGGGGAAGAACATCTTGGCTCCAGACGTCTGAGAGAAGTACCTCCAGCCGCGCTCTTTCACTTCGAGATGGTACCAGAACTGGCGTTCTAACTTTTGTTGACAACAAAGACTGTGAACGATGGAGGCCGGATCCAGAGTTGATACCACTACTAGATTTCATGGTACTTGTATTCTTGAGAATGACATGGCACAGGGACGACTCGTAGACTCCCACAGATGCCTGGTGCGTCGACAGACTCCTCGCGATACTTCCTACTGATGTTCAGTATGATCTAGCCTTTTCATCATTTGGGAAGTGTAAGCATACCAGGTCGTCCAAACACAGTGCCCAGACTTTCAATGTCAAGGGAGAGAAATATTTGAAGACCAGGAGATCTACTAACTGGCTCTAGACACAGTGGTTGCTGTAATCGGGTTCGCCATACGTTCTCCTCCCTCGACGTACAAGCCGTCATTACCACCTCGTAAAGCTGATGATCGCTCTCGAAAACAAGCTTCCAAGAGAAGGGAGCTAGGTGGCATTGCAAGCCTACAAGATATGTTAGTTCAAGTCTCGGTTATATATGACATGCCTTACCGCGCCCATTGTCAGCATCTTCAACAGCTGAACAATGAACATCGATACAGGCCAGAATCGTGTAGATAGGATCAAACTTTCCCCCAGATGCCAGACAGAGGACATCTTTGTAGAGCAAGCAGATCATATATTGACCGTCAACGCCCGCCGGCGACTGCCAGCATACATGCAAGACTCCACACAACTGAATGTGGCCAAACGAACGAACCTGATTTTTCGAATGCGCATCGAGTCTCTCGTACATAGTTAGCAAAGATTCAATAAGGGAATACACGTGAAGAATACCCTGTTTGGAAACACGATACGATCCTGTAATAGCCAGGTCTTTTCAAGGATGCCTTTCATCAGAATATCCTCAGTTGAGCGGTTGATCTCGGCTGTGGCCTCCCGGAGCCTCATTAGTGTAGTTTCAACTTCCATGTGAGAGTTTGGACAGTCGATGACTGGGGTGCACCTTAAGAGCTCTGCAAACAAAAGGGGGTATTTGCAAATTCTTTGAATAGGCTGACGCGGAAATGTCAGACAGTGAAGTAGATATGAATAGAGGAGTATACCTTAACAAGAAGATCACCTATGGTTAGAGCCTTTCTGCTATCGGACGATGGTGATGGCTCCATGGTGAACGCGAAAGCCTCAAGCCCTTTCTGATGTAACTCCCATTCGGGGAGATTTTCTAGAGCTGAAGTGGCGTCTTTGATCATCATCTCATACTTCGCACCATATTCTTGATACATGAAGAACCGATGCATCTGGATGTAACATGTCAGCAAGTCTCAGGGATTGAACTGCAAGACGGTAACTCACCCTCTTACTGAAAATCTTAGCCGCATCTGCTGCTACTTGAGGCTCAGACAACACGCCAGGCTCCTTTTCTAGCAACTGGAGGCTGCCTTGTTCTCCTGAGACCATATCTAAACTTGACCATCGGCGATGTCCAGTTTTGGGGTTATTTGATTTCGAGGAGGATACGATAAGATGATCAGCTTGGCTGTACTCAGAATCCGGAACTACCCTATGTAGTTCGCCGAGTATTTCTTCATGGAGCTGAAGGATTTGATCGAGATTATGGTTGATGGACGAGCGTAGCCGCTCAGGTAAAGTTGGGAGAGCAGCGAGCAGGTTGATGTAGGTCTATTTGCTGTCAGTTGGCCTAAGAGTAGTGCTGGGCTGAGCTCACATGAATAAGGAAACGAATGTCACCGATATAACTCTCCTCCGTATTGATGAGCTCCTCGATGATCTGCCGGCGCCGAAGAGAACGCTGGACGGCAGCAACATCAATGCTGACCTTTTCGAATGGAATACTGTCCTCGGAAAACCTTGGGGCAGACAGAGAAGCTCGACTGCTTCGCTCAGTCCGCGACCGGCAATGTGAAAGGCGATGATGCCGGTGCGAGCGCGAGATGGCACTGGCACTAGCAATGCTGATACTAGCACTTTGGACTGCTTCGATGAAACCCAGCGAAGATCCAGAAGACGAGAGCCGGCGACTGAGTCTGCGGCGAATTGATCGCTGATAAGTTCCACTGCACTCGATATTTTCCCACCCAGTATCTGGGGACCAAACATTTCCGTGGTCTCTTTGACTCACTCGGCGATGCAATGATTTCATCCACCTAGAGAAGGGCCTCCGAAGCTTGACATTCTCACGGCAATATTCGTTACATGGGACCTCTTGAATAGTTTCGACTTGTATCTGCGGACAAGAAGGTCTCGCGCGTGTGGTAGTTGCTCTTTCAGAACTCGCTTGCTGGGTGGTGCAATTCAAGGTTGTATTGATATCGTCAAGGCCAAGTTCATCCAATCTCGATGGCAAATGAATGTCATATAATCTGCGGAGGCTGTCGTGAGAATCAAATCGTGATATATACGGAAAGCCGGCTGTCCAACCGAAATGCCTTGAACTAGGGATGCTACGAGAAACATCGGGCAAGGCTGAAGGGTTCACGAGAGCCATGATGAAAAGAGAGCGACGAGGTAAAGTCCAAGAAATTAACAAAGTGCTGGTTCCAAGAAAGCCCAACTACACCAAAAAAGCGGCTTCAGACGTGCTGTCCAAACATGGCTGTGATGATGAATGATGAGAAAGATGTCATGAAAGGGATAGACCAAACATCAAACTGGAGTTCACGGCACCAGAACTCACAGAGGGAAAGGCTGGGAAACTTGCAGGAGGTCACAATCTATGGGCGTGCCTACCTTAACTTACTTTACCTCGGTATCAGGTAGACCTACCTTATATTACTTACTTAGTACCTACCTTACTATCCAAGGCACAGGCAGGAAGGTGCGGACCGAGAGATACAGAATCTCGGGACATTCCTTCCTGGATGGCGTATTAGAAGAAGTCATGCAATAGTGATGAGCAATCCTGCAGGTAGAATTCACCGAGAATTGCGTCCGAACAGAGAAAAAGAAGATCCTACCCAGCCAGTCAGGCAGTCTTGTCTGGCCACCTTGGCTCGACTGAGATTCAACACCCATGATCCTAGGCTGTGGAATCGTACAGCCGGTGACAATGAGCCAGAGTATCACGGCTGAGAAGTGGTGACACAAAGAGGCGTCTGCATGGGCATTGGTGCAGGGCGAAGCTGGAAGCACCGAAGACGGGAATATTGATGCCCAAGTCCAGGAGTTGTGATGCAGCGAGACCAAAAGGTCAAGCGACACAAGCCTCAAGATCAGAATATGTTTTGACTAAATGATAGGCCAAAAGGTTCCCACGTTGTTTCAAGCCAACCTCGTTACTTGCGGCCACGAGATATCTTGAGTTGTAGGCTGGCTGCAAACTCGCAATATTGACGGTCAAGGCCGAGGCAGCAGTCTTAGAATCTCATGGTTCTTTTGATGTGGCGGCGAGAGTCTCAGAGATCAGCGGCTTGTTCATATATAAGAGGTTGGGGAGGCTGAACGAATCTGAGCTGTGTGATCATCTTGTTCGTGGCTTGATGGACAGTGCATGATAGTATTGTGAAGTTTGAAGAGCTTAATTTCTTACCACAAGGTCAGTATAAGATATGTGGTAGTCTTGGGATTACTTGCAATTTTTTATTGATGTTCCTAAACAGCAGATGATGTGTGTTGTATTGTGTTTATGATTTATGAATTCGAGTTGTTCGTGACATGGATCATAACCCAATAACGTATTGCGGTATCCACGTAACAGCCGAAGTGAATGATTTCCTTTCAATGTATTCTAATGAGCCTGATAGTCTGAGGTGGAGAAGCGTGCCATAATGCACCGTGTCTGACATCATGATTGAGGCAGCAAGGAGAGGAAAGAAAATTCGGGACCTAATCCTAAATGACAAAAAGCTTAGGCGACGAGACGTAGGCAGGATACCTATCTTTTGCTGAGTTTATTTAAGACCCTACCTACTTAGGTATCTAAGGTATATCAAGGTCTAACGTTTTCTTGCTTCCCGAGGGGCCGATACTTGGGCGGAAATAACATGTAATATGCAAGAACAAGCATATTAGATGACAATGGTATTCTATATCAGACATCTACTCCGTATATCTGGAGAATAAACTGGTCACGGCATAAATGCTGTTACATAGGGTTTAGGTACCTATCTAAGCAATCCTTATGTATGTTTTATGTGAAAAGAAAGTATCCTGAGAGTATCACGCTTGACAGAAGTTGTCTACCTTACTTTGCAGACTCGAGCATGATGTCTTGTTCCCCCACGTATAGTATAGTAGAGGCTTTCATGACCACCAACTTTTCTCAGCCAAGCCCCATCCCGAGTCAGTCGGCGATACTGGGCTGGGATGGAATGGCTTTGGCCTGAGAAGCTTACGAGTATCGCATATCTTCGTGGATAGATATGTAGTCAGTCTCCACCGACCCTCTGACTTACCCATAACCACCTTCAACTTCAATTGGTGAGAGCGGCTTATTCGGCAATCGACAACTTGGCATATATGCTCGGCAAGTAAAGACTCAACTGGTATCTTGTCGTGATGCAAGGTGTAAGCTAACTGGCTCGGCATCGTGGCGGTGCTCGGAGAGCTAGACCCAACTAAGGTTGGGGTTTCTCGGCGGAAGAACAGTCTTGAATCGGTTTTCAGGGGACTGGTGCCTGGTTTTCAGGAGGTTTTACAGTGGTCCTCCCAGATTGTGGGGTTGCGCTACTGTCACGCTAGAAGACAGGAGAGACATGCCGACTGCCCGAGACGGAAACGAACACGTTGAGCTTTTTGAGCACAGAGAAGCGCCTTGACTTGAGAATTTCCAACGCAAGACGGAAGCGGAAAAGTTGACAGTCTCGCGACTCAGATTCTGTCTAGTTTTAGTAGTTATCTCTTAGTCCGATGAAGCAGGTTTCACAGCAGACTCCACCATTAGTCAGAATAAAATCTATACTACAAGGTTGGAGGTTGCCACGTGCGTGGGCCCTTTCATCGCCTTGCCTCTCTAGTCTTGACAAATCTACCTTACTGTAAACTGTTCCATGACAGGATTGGAAACCGGCGATTACTATAGTTTATTGCCTCCGTGTCTTTTATCTTTCTCTCCTACACTTTCTTTTTCTTCCAGGTTCTAGTACACGGGTTGTCATTTTCTTTTTGACGTCTGCATTACCCTCTATTCCTTGCCTCAAGGTTAACGAGACCCTTTCCCTCTTTCGCAAATCGTCTCGCTGTCAACTTCTCGGTATACAAACTTGACTCAGCTTCGTTCCGAGCGCTCGCGTTGCGCATCGCCTTCACCATGGAGAGCGCGTTCGCGAAACCAGTTGGCGATGTCCTCGCCAACTTCAACGTCAACGAGGCTACAGGCTTGAGTGACTCCCAGGTCACCGAGCTACGCAACAAACATGGGCGCAACTGTACGTCAGATACTCGCCGTAACCCCACTACGTTCTTGAACTGTCTAACTTTTGGTAGCTATTCCTGAGGAGCCTCCTACTCCTCTGTGGGAGCTTATCCTAGAGCAATTCAAGGACCAGCTAGTTCTTATCCTTCTTGGCTCCGCCGCTGTCTCATTCGTTCTGGCACTTTTCGACGACGAAGAAGGCTGGAGTGCTTTCGTCGACCCAGTTGTTGTAAGTACAAATTCGCTCTTCAATACTGTCTGTTTCTTGCTGAGCAAACCATTGACATGTCTCCCATAGATTCTCACCATTCTGCTTCTCAACGGTGTCGTCGGAGTCTCCCAGGAAAGCAGCGCCGAGAAGGCCATCGCCGCTTTACAGGAATACTCAGCAAACGAAGCAAATGTGGTGCGAAATGGTGGTCATGTTTCACGAGTCAAGGCCGAAGAGCTAGTCCCTGGCGACATCGTCACAGTCTCCATTGGTGATCGCATTCCTGCCGATTGTCGAGTTGTCTCTATCGAAAGCAACAGTTTCTCTGTCGACCAGGCAGTTCTCACTGGAGAGAGCGAGAGCGTCGGCAAACGCGCCTCTACCGTCATCGAAGACGACAAAGCCGTTCTACAGGACCAGACCAACATGTTGTTCTCTGGAACAACTGTTGTAACTGGTCGCGCTCGAGCAATTGTTGTTCTCACGGGCCCTAACACCGCTATCGGAGATATCCACGAAAGCATTACTGCCCAGATCTCGGAACCCACGCCCCTGAAGCAGAAGCTCAACGACTTCGGCGACAGTCTAGCCAAGGTTATCACTGTCATTTGCATCCTGGTTTGGCTCATCAACATTCCCAACTTCAATGATCCTAGCCACGGCAACTGGACCAAGGGCGCTATTTACTACCTCAAGATTGCCGTCTCCCTTGGTGTTGCAGCGATTCCTGAGGGTCTGGCCGTTGTTATCACTACCTGCTTGGCTCTTGGAACGAGAAAGATGGCTGCTAAGAACGCTGTCGTCCGAAGCCTCCCTTCTGTTGAGACCCTTGGCAGCTGCAGCGTCATCTGCTCTGACAAGACCGGTACTCTGACCACCAACCAGATGAGCGTTAGCAAGGTTTTGCATCTCAACGAAGACGGCAGTGGTCTAGACGAACTCGATGTTGAAGGCACCACCTTCGCACCCCGCGGAGCCATCAAGTCAAACGGTGTTGTCGTTCAGGACCTCCCCAACTCTTCTGCTACTATCCGCCAAATGACACAGGTAGCTGCCATTTGCAATGACGCCCAGCTTGCCTATGATTCTCGATCTGCCACTTTCTCCAGCATTGGTGAACCAACTGAGGGTGCTCTTCGAGTCTTGGTTGAGAAGATTGGACCTTGTGCTCCTACCGATACCCGCCCTGAAGATTGTGTTCATTATGCCAGCGCAGCCTACCAGAAGGAACTACCTCGTCTGGCTACGTACGAGTTCTCCCGCGATCGCAAGAGCATGTCTGTCTTGGTTGGTAAGGGTAATGATAAGAAACTCTTGGTCAAGGGCGCTCCCGAATCCGTTATCGATCGTTGCACGCAAACTCTCGTTGGCTCCAACGGCAAGAAGGTTGCGCTCACCAAGAAGATTGCGGACCGCCTCATGAGCGAGATTGTACGATATGCCAACAACGGCCTTCGAGTCATTGCTCTCGCCAGCATCGACAAGGTGGCCGAGAACCCTCTTCTGCACACTGCTTCTTCTACCGAACAATATGCTCAGCTTGAACAGAACATGACTTTCCTCGGCCTCGTCTGCATGCTTGATCCTCCCAGAGAGGAGGTTCCCGGCGCTGTACAGAAGTGCAAGGATGCTGGTATTCGTGTCATCGTCATCACTGGAGACAACCGTAACACCGCTGAAAGCATTTGCCGCCAGATTGGCGTTTTTGGTCAGCATGAGGATCTGACTGGAAAGAGCTACACCGGCCGCGAGTTTGACCAGTTGTCCCCTAGCGAGCAACTTGAAGCAGCCAAGCGTGCCTCTCTGTTCTCCCGCGTTGAACCGAGCCACAAATCTCGACTGGTCGATCTACTTCAATCTCTTGGCGAGGTTGTTGCTATGACTGGTGATGGTGTCAACGATGCCCCTGCTTTGAAGAAGGCCGATATCGGTGTTGCGATGGGTTCAGGAACTGATGTCTCTAAGTTGGCTGCCGACATGGTTCTTGCTGACAGCAACTTTGCCACTATTGAGGTAGCCATCGAGGAGGGTCGTTCCATTTACAACAACACTCAGCAATTCATCCGGTATCTGATCTCGTCCAACATTGGTGAGGTCGTCTCGATTTTCCTGACGGCTGCTCTTGGTATGCCCGAGGCTCTCGTTCCAGTTCAACTTCTTTGGGTCAACCTCGTCACCGATGGTCTGCCTGCCACCGCTCTGTCTTTCAACCCCCCCGACCACGACATCATGAAGCGCCGGCCTCGCAAGAGAGATGAAGCTCTGATTGGTGGATGGCTCTTCTTCCGGTATCTGGTCATTGGTACCTATGTTGGTCTCGCTACGGTTGCTGGCTATGCCTGGTGGTTCATGTATAACCCGGACGGTCCCCAGATCACTTTCCGCCAACTCACTCGCTTCCACCACTGCTCAGCTGACTTCCCCGAAATTGGCTGCTCCATGTTCTCCAACGACATGGCCAAGGCAGCTTCAACGGTCTCCTTGTCTATCCTGGTTGTGATTGAGATGTTTAACGCCATCAACGCGCTGTCATCTAGCGAGTCTCTCCTCACTCTGCCCCTTTGGAAGAACATGATGCTCGTTTATGCCATCGCTCTGTCCATGGCTTTGCATTTTGCCCTTGTCTATATTCCCTTCCTTCAAGGGCTGTTCTCCATCGTGCCCCTAAACGCTCTGGAATGGAAGGCAGTTGTTGCCATTAGTGCCCCTGTCGTGTAAGTTCAACGTGCTGCTATTTGCTTCCGGCCAACTAACTTGATACAGACTTCTCGACGAGATACTCAAGGCTATTGAGCGACAGTTCTTTATGCAGACAACAACTGATATTTCCCTCAAGACAAAGAAGGAACAATAGAACGGTGTGGATAGAAGGATCGGCGATGAAGACCTAGCGAAATGTCAGCATTGACTAGAATCTACATGTATCATATTCTGACCAGTTCAGAGAGCTGCGATTAGACCTAGACGGCCACATTGGCCTCCGATATAACGAAATCCAAATTTCTGTTTTCATGCCATTCAGCATACCAATAAAAAAAAAAGTCCAGAAGTAAGCGAACATCGGACAACGGGCATGAGCATTTTTCATTCTTGACGTATTACATATGTATATAAATATTTATTTTGCCGGCTGGATTTTCAAATTCAGATGTCATGTTTCTTCGTGGATCAGCTCACCAAGAGCTTTGCTCTCCTCCATAATCTCTCTGGCCTCCGAGGCAGATACATCCATATCCTCCATGATCAATTGTACAGCAAGTTCAGCTACCAACACCGACTGGATGAAGGCTGCAGAACCACGACCGGCGATGACACGATCTTTTGTAGCATTCTCCTTCAACGATTCACCAAACTCCTCCACGAGGTAATCGCACATGAGCTTGCAGCCTCTTGGGCCATAGTAACCTGGGTTGAGGTTACCCTCCTTCTTGAGTGACCTGGCCTGGCCTGTTTCGATTTTCTCTGCCAGAATATCACGGAAAAACGACTGTTTACCATTGACGATCTTGGTCAAGTATGCTCGATGGTCATCCAGTCGGCCTTCAAGACGGCTCCAGTCAACATGAGGATAGCCTCTTTCACGCCATGTGTCCATGGCAGTTTCTTTCTTGTGTTTAGCACAGAACCTTGTTTGCATCTGCACGTTCAGTCTCTTCCCCTTGGAATAATCCTTGAGGGTCTGTTCCGACACGAGGTCTCCGCACCACGGGCATTTCGTCATTCTATCTTCCAAGCTGTTTCTGTCTGCGAGGGGCTCCTCATTGATCGTTTCTGTGTCGCTGAGCTCATCTAGATCCGATAAGACTGGCGATGATATGCTACCTATATCGCTATTGCTGGTCTGCATACCATCAATCTCGCCTGGCGCAACGAATGTGGGTGGTTTGTACTCGGGCGTCTTAGGTCGACCCCCTGGTTTCTTTGGAACTAGCACCGGTTTCCAGACACCCATTCGATTTTGAGACGACGAGCGCGACCTGCTCGGGCCGTCTTGCGAAAGTTTGGTGGTGGTGGTGTGAGCTACTTGGCATTTTGTTGGAGTATTAGATAGACCGCGGCTTGTGGGTTTCGTTTCTATGTTCCCTTTCTTTTTGGGGGTCCCCAAGTCATCCTGAGGTGCAGGTCTTAAAGAAATCCCCGACTTTGTGGGACTACTGAAAGATTCTTGTGAAACAGGTTTGAAGGCCGGCTTTTCTTCCGTCTGGGAGCTATGCAAGAAGTCGTCTTCTTCGGTCTTCTCATGTATAAGCTCGCCCTTTGTCACTTTTGCCTTCCCTACATACGGATTAATAAGAAAGTGACACGGTTGCCAGTTTGACGAACCTTTCTTTACTTGAGAACTTCGCGAGCCACGAGAAGCTTGCGACCCTCGAGGCTGGGAGCTCCCATATTTTGCTTTGCTGCTACCTGGAATGGTAAATCCCCAAGAGTCACTGAGATGACTCGCTGAGCCATTCCCGGATTTGTCGTCAAGTTTCCTTCGTTTCACGCTCGAGGAAGATGTTTCTGCATGGCTTTCCGCTTTCGATGTCTTTTCCTCCTTGTGGTTCACCTTTCGAGTGGCATTCCTACGACTTTTACTGCTACTCGGGTTGCGGAAGGCTGTGCGCTTGATATCTCCACGAGCTGAAGTTTCTGGTTCGGAATCATCAGACTGTTCGATTGGCGCCTGGGCCTGGGAGCCATTTGGTCTCAGCCTTAAGTCTGCGGGTGAGGGTATATCGTCTTCAGCCTCATCTTCGGAAGACATGGGTAGAGCGTTGACATCGTCAGGTTGCTGTTCAAGCTTTCGCTTTTCACAGCCACGAATCTGGGAAAGCAGCGGCGGTGGCCTTTGGTGTCTGCTTAACCCAGTCACTCTGCCAGCCATTGCAGATCAATTCTCTCTTTGAGAAGCCGAGATGGGAATGTAAGGGTTTTTGAAACGAACGTTATGTGTGGTGAGAGATTTGAGGTTTAGACGCTTCTGAGAAGAAAGAACCTCAAAAACTAGAGCATCGCTATGAGACGTTTCAAAGCAAAGAAAGAAAGGAATCAAAAGAATGTGAGTGTATGAGTAAAGATTTGATATGGCAGCTTCCTCCTTGAAACGACAAACTTATCACCGGTGTTTGTTCCTTCCTCCACTGGCCAGGTAAGTTTCACTGAGATGTTGCTGGAATTCCCCACCCGCCCTCGGCGAGTCAGCGCGTGTCTGATTAAACGCGCCTGCGCCCTGCAGCCCACTAGCCCACCTCTGAATCCCCAGTAACAGGCAGGGTCTAACGCCGTCAGGGGATAGGTAAGGTAAACAGTGAAGCATTAGCGCTATTGTTACGCTAATGGTCAGTGCTTCAGTCACTTCGGGAGCCAAAAAGGGATCTAACTGGACAGTGCTTGGTTTCACAGCCATTTCCATTGTTGTCAGAAGCGAAGCAAGTACAAAGTGATACACCTTCACCTTACAATATCACAACAAGTTTATGTCAGAATAAAGCTCTGTAACCCGAGGCCTCGGTTGACGTATCAGTTGGCTCCTACTCAAATCTCCTTTAGTAGTGGAAATGGCTCTTAACCGGAAGTACGCCGCTCTTCCAGATCTGGTGAGTTGTTACCTCTAGCACAAAGAGATGTCAAAGATGCTAACGACCTTGCCTAGGATTCTGCTCCAGACATCTACGAGACCCCGGAGCTCACAGATGATAACTCCACAGTCCCTGTAAGCTTCTTCGCGTTACATATACGGTCGGTTGACAGTCATTAACGTATCCCTAGACAACCACTGCTCGAACCCATTCGGACGACGAGTTCTACGATATCGAGGATGAGACGCCTGGTATATCTCGATCCCGGCTGCGAATAGATGAAGCGCGTTCTCGCTTTCTTCCCACCAATGTTGACGCGAACGGAGTCGACTTCTCGGACCGAGTCGACGGAAAGCGCAAGGCGTACAAAGTGTCCAGCCGAAGACAAAGAATACTGCAGGACGGTACTCAGGAGCTTGGCGATCTCTCTGACGACGACGACGATGAGAGTCTAGAACGCCGAATTGCCCGCCTGAAGCGCGAAGTGGAAGAAGCAAAGAACGAATATGCAAAGCGAAAAGCAGAATCACAGACAAATGAAAACATTGACGCCACCGCCGGTGATGACAGATTGACTTCTCTCAGCCAAGTCTTGGACGAGATATCGCAACCCACCGGTCGGCCAACTTCGATTCGGATTCCAGGGACCAATGCAACCTCAAATTCTGAAGAGAAGACCGACGCACCTTCAGCAGAGGATGCAACTTATACTTTAATGTACGAACCGACGTATGAGCAAAGTCATGCGTTAGCCAAGGCAACTGATTTCGACCGTCGGTTATTGATGCTGGAGCGGGGACTCGGAATCAATGCTTCATTGATGCCAGAGTCTGATGCTAATGGTCTTCCTCGTGCAATTCTGCCTACTTTGGACTCTATGAACAAGCAGATTTCTACGCTCGCCGAAGCTTCGACAGCCAACTTGGATGCAATCAGTCGGCGTGTACGAACACTGGCCCAAGAGCAGGACAAGCTGAATGGCTCTCGGGAGAAGGCCAGATCATTGAGAGAAGAGCTTGGCCGAAATGGGTCCTCGGCTCAGAATGAAGAGACTGAGCAGGAGGCCAAGATCAATGCCTTGTATGGCATCCTCCCTACGATTGAAAACTTGACCCCTATCCTGCCACCTCTACTGGACCGGCTTCGTTCGCTGAGAGCAATTCATTCGGATGCTGCCACTGCGAGTGAGACATTGGCCCGCATTGAGAAACAGCAAGCAGAGATGGCCACGGAACTGAAGCAGTGGAATGAAGGTCTTGTGAAGATTGAGGCGGCTGTAAAGGACGGCAGTATGTCTATTGAGAAGAATAAGCAAGTTATGGAGGAATGGGTCAAGGATCTAGAGGAGAGGATGGAAGATTTATGAATAACGATGCGTTGATCTGATACCCCAGAAAGTTAGCCAAGTAATTGAGGAAATGAGTCAACCAGCTGTTGATATCCAAATAACCAATAAATACAATCTTTTTTACTTCCAATCAATTTCATCATTTATGTCTTTAATCCATCAGATAGATATATGTGCTCTGTACAGAGTAGGTGGTGGCCATCTCGGTAGTGGCGCCCCAAGCTGCGCCACGTGGCTGAACATAATCGGCTCAGCTATTAATCCGCTCGTGGGGTTAAGGGCTTCTTGCTTTGCAGTTTGACACACCAAATTAATTGATTTGCTAAACGAAAAAAAGTTCTATCTTCCTCCAGCTCACGTTCGCGACCACCGCCCAATCCACCCAAATTCCCAACAGTACGGCTTCTCCTCGACCCATCGCGCTTTCCATTCTCATCCAGCTCACAAGTTCTTCAGGTTGCAACAATGGACGCCTCCAAGCAGCCCGTCAAGCTCGTCAAGGTCACCCGAGTTCTCGGCCGAACCGGTGCGTCTCTCCCCGAAATTTGATATCAATGAAGCAAGATATCAGAAGGATCGAAACGAAGGAATGAAGAAGGGATTCTCTGACTAGATGGATAGGTTCTCGTGGTGGTGTCACCCAGGTCCGCGTCGAGTTCATGGACGACCAGACCCGATCGATCATCCGAAACGTCAAGGGCCCAGGTACGATTTGATTCTCGAAGCCCTCTCAACGCACAAACGAGGGTTCAGAGTAGGAATACAGGGTTACAAATGCTAACACACAACCACTACAGTCCGTGAGGACGACATCCTCTGCCTTCTCGAGTCCGAGCGTGAGGCCCGACGACTACGATAAATGTGCATTCTGGGGGAGCATGGGGTTCTCGAAAGACGGTCAACGACGGATGGTCTATGCATGCTGATGCTATGGCGTGCGCGCCTTGTATTGGGACTGGGACATTGACCTGGAGCTGCACATGACACTCCAGTTTCATTTGTTAGAGGAGTCACACGGACGGATCTGGTCTGGCATAACGAAAAAATTCCAGAACAGTTGTTCTTCTGCAATATTGGAATCCGAAGAAAAGTGAAATTCATTTCTTGTCTTCTCCGTGGTATCCTCCCTCTGCAGCTCCGATCCTTTCGAAGCCCAGCTCAGCTCAGTGCAGGCAAGAAAAGATCCTACCGGGAGTTCTCCAGTCAACACGTGCTATGATGCGATCCCAACGACCTCGAAACTTCAGCGTTGACCTGGCAACTGAAGATATTATACTTAATTTTTCTCTTTGACATTCTGCGTCTGTCTCCATAACTAACCTCGCTTCACATCGTGAATTCTAGTCACGTGCAGCTTCTCTGACCTCAAATTAGGCGGGGCGGCCAGAGGAAATCTTCAAAGTTTCCTCCTTTCATCTCCAACAATTTTCTTTCCACAACTCAAGGCTCTCCCAACTTCCTTGGTAAGTCAACGCATTTATTCTTATGCAATTCTATTTGGAATGATGTTTTTAGCATGTATTACCTGAAACATACATTGATGTACCTTTTTATCACCAAGATCTCTGATCCAAACCCTTATCCACCACTGGTTTCTGCACTCTGTTTCTGGCCACTGGCTAACATTCAAAAAAGAATTTTATAGGCACCTCGCTTCCACAATGTCTTCGGTCCCCAAACCTCCAACCGGGCATTTCAACGTTCTTTACTTTGCCAGTGCTAGCTCGTTCACTGGTAAGGACTATGAAACTTTGCCGGCCACGATGCCCCTTAACAAGCTCTTCGCCGAGCTCGAGTCCAAGTATCCTGGCATGAAGGCCAAGATCCTCAATTCCTGCCTAGTCACTGTCAACCTCGATTATGTAGACTCGCCTAGTGAGGAGGGTGCTTCAGACACAGTGATACAGGAAGCAGACGAAGTGGCTATTATCCCTCCCGTCAGCTCCGGTTGAAGGATATCGAGTGTCAGTTGCAACAATCGCTCGGTGTCTGTTCCGTGATTCTTCTAAACCTTAGTCGTGGGTGCACCCACGAGATCTTATCCTAGGGACCTCCATTATCCGGCCAGCTTCCTGGTAGCAGGGGCTCAAGTTCTCCAGCTCGTAACCACATCCTTGCCCAGTGTTGATTCCGTAGCCGCCACCAACCAGGATGCTTCTTGTGGTACTGCCAGAACCATCGGATAGCAATCACAAGACTGATCGTGAGTAAAACAAAGACCAGTGTCGATATAATGGTGACAATGGCGGTGAGGCTCGTGATTGACGAAACCTGGCACCCGAGCGGCCTTGTCCGTAACTCCCAACGTTCGGCCCAGTGTGGACAGACATTCTCGTTGTAAGCTGGTGCGAGCAGTGGGATGTTGCTAGTATTTGGCACACATGACCATGTCTGTGAGTTCGATAAGTATGTACAACTTGAAGTGATATGGTTTGTAAATGAAAGCGTACAAAAGGACACCAGCCACACTGTGAAGCTGCAAGACAACCTTTGCATGTTTGATGCTTCCAACATCTTAGGAAGTGTTCGTCATCATGGTTCCCATGCAAGGTGAAGTTGGCTCGCGCAGCCTGAAAGTCAGATCGATCCAATTGCAAAAAATCCATAGTCTCTAAGTAAAGGTGAGGTTCTAATGATGTATCAGATTGACTATAATGGCGACACCAACTTGAGTTGATGTGCTTATAATAAACTCAAAAGAGGCCAAGGGTTTGAGGTTGAGCGGGGAAGCATCATACGTCAACCCCTGTAGCCACTCAAACACACACCATGTTTGAAATCGATGCCTTAGGACTATCTACCTACTCATAGCACAACTCGGTATTGCTTAACACATGACTGAACGAGAACATCGCAATCATACAAACCTTGGTGAGGGTTTGCCGTCTTATCTAAGCTAAGTGTAACAATGTATTCGTTGCATTCAAAGACACAGGAATGGCTGAAGCCGGAAGAATGAATTGCTACGCCTCATTCACCAAGCATTAGACCATGGCGCGTTCTCTCATCTGTCGAGATTTCCTCACTCGTCGCTTCACCTCCCTGATGTCTGCCCGCCTTCTCCTCGACCTTTCTTCCTTGGATTCCCGCGCTGGTTCATTGCCCAGACTCTTAAGCGGCATGAGATCAGCCAGAAATTGTCGAATGTGTAGACCAGTCTTCTCGTGGATGAATGAATCAATCTGCTCGTTGCAAGCTGCCGAAGACGCAATATGGAGACCCCTTAGCACATCGCGATCTAGGACTCCATCTTGGTCATAATCTTGATCGGGTGCTCGAAGACTTCGAATGGATGATGTTCGCTTTGGTACGTTTGGTCGTCCAATCTTTCGACCAGAAAAGCCTCGTGAACAGACAGTAACATGATTTGGTGATATGGAATGGCTTCCATAGTTGTGTCTCCTGTCAGATGATACCTTTGCTTTATCTTTATCAAGTAAGTTCTTCTTCGGTGTAGATGGTGAGATATCTTCAACAGACAATCTGCAGCTTTGTTCTGTAGCTGTTGATGATGAATCTGGGTGAGGGAGTTCTGGCAAAGGTTTACTGGACTTTTTTGTGGCACGTAACTGCTGTGGGACAACAATATCAGCACTTAAGCTATGGCCGCTTCTGGGGTGAGGTTGCACCAATGTGGATTGCTTGATATCTCTCGAGGTCTGCACTGGTCTGGCGCATGGGCTCTCCTCTTCGTTTCCTTGGCTACAATTTCTGTCTGCATAACCGTCGTTCTTTGCACGAGGGTGGTGTTTATTTGAGGATGGGCCAGCATTATCCTGGACTGCCGATTCCAAGGACACACTTGAGCAAATCATAGGTGTCCCTCGCCCAGTGAAAAAGGCCAGATTTGATTGCCTCGCCACTTGGGTGCTTCGTACAGCTGGGAAACTCGATTTCGTCTTCCGTTTGTCGAGGTTCTTCCGCTGGTTAGACCTTCTCTCCAAAGATGTGACAGTGGGCCATTCGGGATATGTATGCATTCGTGGTCTGGGAAGCTTGGCCGTAGGTCCTGTTAAAGCCTTCTCGTTGAGGGATTCCGAATATAAAGGTTTTGGTTTCTGTGTAAGCTGCAGACAATTCTAATCACTACTACATTGACACATATCTCCCAGTTGACAAGAAGTGCAGCAAGTCTGTGGCACTTTCTGCTCAGCTTTTACCTTCTTTCTTCGATGCTTATGGGGCTTTGGCTGGTCCACCATTGCATATCTGAACTCGTCCATGTCTTTTGCGACCGGGAATGGGATCTCTGTACTTGAACTAGGGCAGCCTGTATTGCCATCCATTTGGAGGATATGCCGTTGTTCGATATGAGGCGGGGGCGCTTGGTTCATCATCGCTCTATGTTTACCAACATGAGACCAGTGAGAGGAACGTTTCTTCTGATCTTTTGAAGTAATCGCAAGACCGGCAGCTTTAAATTCAGAACGAAAGGGCAAAAGAGCTGCTATCGTATGAAGGCTTGTACTAGAACGCGGTGGGGTCGGAGTAGGTATCGGCAGCTTCCCTTTTGCACCTGACTGCTCAGCATATCTCTGCAGCTCTTGAGTGAATTTATTCAGAGCTTCCCTCTGACTTGGGGTTCTCGACTCGTTTTCGAGACCACCCGAGGCCCGGGAAGGTGGCTGTTGAGTGTCACTTCGTCCACGAACGGTTGTGTTCTTGATAGATAGCATTTGTAGTTGTTGGGCTATATTTCTCGAAATGGCCTCCACAAGTTCGTCGTTAACATTCTGGTGACCTTGGACGACAGAGTTATTGCTGAAGACATCTGCAGCATGTCTGTGCAGCGGCGAAGGACATGCGTCTGCCTCCATCTCGGACAACTGGCCTTTGAGAGTCGAATAAGACACTTTTCTCGGGGTTGCTGGGATACCGACCTCGGATATTTGCAAGGGACTGACATCTCTACGAGTATCCTTTGAAGACAACGAGTAGTCTTTGGAGAGATATTCGGGTCCCGAAGATATATAACGTCTTGGCCGTCTGTCACGAGTAGGGAAATCCTTGTGTTGTTTTCCTGGTCCAGAGGCGGCGGAACCAGGCTCAAAATCATCCATCCAGTCTGCTTCACCATTGTAGTTCGTTTCCACGGCGTTATCGTTCGCTCCTTGAACGTGACTAGACTGTTTCATTGGGCTTGTTATATATGAAGTTGCATCGGGTGGTGATGAACTCGATCGATGGCCATGATGTTGCTGGTTTGTGCTCTGATATCTTACACGTACAGATCTCCGTGGTCTAAAAATGGTACGCCCACGAGCTCTTGAGCTGTCGCTGACAGAATGAGGCTTCCGTGTGATGGGCAAGGTTGAGTTGCGAGAGCCGGGGTTAGATTCTGACATGACCATTCTGCAATACACGAGTTATAAGGTTTTAAAAGAGCTGATTGTATGAGAGAAAGAAGGGCTTGGATATGTCGGTATGGTAGAGTGATAATACAATGAGATTGTGCTGATGATGGATGAGAGAATTCTGGCCGAGGTAATGTTGGATTTGTGAGGATTCCGAGAACCTGCTCGGCCAAGGATTGGAAGGTACTATACAAGGTGATAATTTTACATCTCTTGCCACATTGTTTCAGTAGAATACATCCAACTGAACTGAACGTTGGAGTGAGAGGCAGGAGCCGCCGGATGCCGCCTATTTTATGTCTTTGATGCCAGGTGAGCCGTAGACCTCAAGTTGGCGTCGTCCTTTCCGTAAGAGGAATTCAATGGCGGCAAAGTCGCGCTTATCGATAGCCAAGTTTCTAGAGAACTCATGTCTATTAGGTAGAGAGATATTAGAGTATTGATAACTAAACGCTCATAAGTTTGGGAGTAGCCCACCTGGCAAAGCTCTCAAAATGCGAGCGAGTTGCCTGAGTCCGATGTCAGTCAGAGATCCTGAATGAATCATTGGGTCATACTTGTGGCTTCTTTCGACTCTCTCTTAGACAGTTTCTGTAGAGTGCGAGGACCTCTTTTTGGAGTCCTGAGAGGCGTGCCATGTTTATTGATTGGCTTTGGTCGGGGTTAATCCCGATCGAATAACTCAAGTGTTGATGTAATCACTAAAGTCGAGATATCTTTGGTTGGAGAAATATTGAAGTATCATTGTGGAGACTACCTAGATCAACCTTGGGTAGGTACCTATCTACCCACTATAAGATAACTCTGGGGTTCTCGTCGATTGTCTTGTGAGACCTCGCGAACAAATAGATACCTAGTTATCCATCCCTATCACACCGAGTGATAGAAGATAGTCCTATAGGTGCCAACTATCGGAATAAGATCCTCAATGCTAACGGCTTCCTTTATACTTTCAACATGGCCAAATCAGGATGTGCTTGACCGAGATGTGGAATTACAGCCGGAATGGCCAGCAACAACCAGGGGTCCCATTATATGCACTGTATTTAGCCCGCTAACTTAGGTAGGTAGGCACCTAGTATCTTCCACTGTCAACGCCCGATCTGCCTCGTGCCCGAAACTCATCCAACCACTTACAGCTACACCAAACCGCTAATATTAGTATCGCCTCACCCCTTTCAGGCTACAGTTTTCCCACTTCAGACCACGCGCCCCGTTCTAAGGCACACTAGGAATATGAGCTGAAACTCGGCCTCGCCCCTAATGGCCCTCTTAACAGCGTGAGCCACTTCACCCGCTTCTGCGGTAGAAGTCCAGACATGGCCAGGCAAATGCGAGCGTGCCACGAGATGGGGCATCTGATTGGCCACACGTCATTCCCAAGGCATTCCATGGCATTGCATGGCATGGTAGCCTCTCTCTAAGACTGCCCCCAGGGCTGACTCTGGGCCTAGAAAGTGCCTGGTCGAGCTAGTGATGTGACAAATCGGTCATATCATGGCTTTGAAGAGGACGATTAAGCACCGGAACCCCCTTGCCTACAGACGCTCTCATGTTTCCTGGACAGAGTTCAACCAGCATATGGACGGTTGATTAGCTTACACGGGCCACCAGGATCGGGTAGGTTGACCTGCAGATCTAGGACATCTCGCTACTCATCAAATCGTGTATATAGTTTTCTGTCGCATGATCAACACTATCGACCCGTTCGGCCAGTCAAACATATCATTACACAGTACTTTGTTTCTCACTAGAGGCATACTCTATTCTTGACCTCTCTGGTTGACACCTTTTGTATTTTTGTCCAGGCGAGAGGGTGCTTTCATGTTGACAACAGTAGTAGGTATGGCAGGGTTGAGTCATGAACAGCCCCTCATGCCTGGAGCCTTCGGCCCTGTAGATTACATCGATTTTTACGAGGGCCCCTTCGAAGTTGTCAACGGCTCTGAAACTTCTGGGGGGAAGCAAGAGCAGCGAGGTTCTTGGGTGGTGAAGAAATTGCCCGATCTTGATATTGTTGACCTCGACTGGCACAAATACGACCCCCCAAAGGCACTGAGAAAGGCACCAAATATCACGTCTCAAGTCCTTCTCGACGTACTTCAGTCTTCAGTTGACAATGTTAGCGCAAGAATCATCGAAGAGGATCGCCAAAAGAAAGAAAATGAGGAGCAAAGAAAGCAAGAGGAAAATGAGAAGGGCAAAAGCAAGGAGCCTTATCTGCCCATCATTATACCTACAGAGCCTCCAGTCGAGGAAGAACCGGACCACGCCGTACCTCCCCCCAAGATTAAAAAAGAAATCCTCATGACAACTTTTGGTCCTAGCGTTGTCACCAAAGCCGATGCAAGAGCAAACAAGAGACGCCTTTTTGCTCTTCGCCGTTTCTTCCAGCGCCGTGACGAACGAGGTGAGAGTAGCGCCACGGGTGCCGCTCTCGGAGCTCTGCAAGAACAGGTTGCAGAAGCTGAGCATGCTAGTGAAGGTCCCGGTCGGTTGGCTAAGCTAAACTGCGTCGACGAAGTGTGAGTTCTGGTACCGTATATGAGGTTCCCCTACTAACAAACTACTCTCAGGGAATGTGTGTCCTGTCTGGACGACTTTCACCCCAAGGACGTCATCAAAGTGCCTTGTCATAACTATTGTCGCGACTGTTTTGTTCGCCTGGTCACTGCTGCATGCCAGAATGAACAACAGTGGCCACCCAAGTGCTGCCTAAACGAGATACCCGTCAAGATCGTCATGCGTTTCGTCCCTTCCGACCTGAAAAAGACATTTGAGGACCGATCTAAAGAGTGGGAGCTCCCCGTCGGCGACCGTGTCTACTGCAGCAATCCAAACTGTAACCTCTGGATCAAGCCCAAGCGGATCTACCCCGGAAAGCGTCAAGGAATATGCGATCGCTCTCATGTAACATGCACGTTATGCCGTGGGCCTGCTCATGCTGGAGAGGATTGCCCTCAAGATGTCGATATGAGCCTCACGAACCAACTGGCCGAGGACGAGGGCTGGAAACGATGTTTCAACTGCAACGCCTTGGTTGAGCATAGGGAGGCTTGCCAACACATGACCTGTAGGTGTGGCACCCAGTTCTGTTACGTTTGCTCACGACGATGGCGAACTTGTGCTTGTACAATGGAGGACCTCCAGGCACTGAAAGAGGGGGTTGTTTCTAGACGCGCAGAAAGGCGCGCTCAAGAGCTAGAGGAAGCCGAGGAATTACGGCATATTGTTCTGCAAATTGAGGAGTTTGAACGTGAAGAAGCTCTCAAGGCCGAGCTTCTACGGTTGGAGCAGGAAAGATTAGAGGAGGAACGCCGTCAGCGTGAGCTCGAGGAAAGATTGCGGCAGGAGAGCATCCGTCGGAGGGATATTGAAGTCAAGTATCAAGAGCTGAGGACCGTGCTCGATGAGTTGCATGACCTGCAACAAGTATTGCTCGATGTTGACCAAGAAGAAGAAGCTGAGAATATGATTCTTAACATCAGGGCTACAAAGCAGGAGTTGGAAATGAAACATGAGACGGAACTGTCCAACTTGAAAGCACTCGCACTGGCGAAGATGACTGAAAAGGAAAACTCACTCAATAATGACTTCCGAGTTCGTGCAGCGAAGGAGAATGAGCTTGAAGAGGCTTACCACGAGCGGCTCAAAGCATATTGGAAAGACAAGGATAACGGAGACCAAGAAGTTGAGAATTCAATGCTCTCTCTCAGAAAGCGTATGGATCAGAAACACCACGCATGGCAGAAGTGGAAGGCCGACCAGCTCAAGGTCTTGGAGGCCAAACTCGAAGATAACAGAACATATCGAGAGGAGCTCATGTATAGCGCCAAGCACCGGCTAGACGACTGTTGTAAGGAGAGAGAGGCAGAGATGACGAGACGCATGGCAGCTGAGAAGAAGTGGCTTGAGGCTGTGATACTGGAGAGAGAAAAACTGCTGAATGAACGGGAGGCTCAGGAGGTTGAAGGTGATGCAGGCAGCATATTTGCGGTGGAGTCAGAAGATTCTGGAGACGGTCACTATGTTGTTGCCACCGCATTTTAAATCGCATAGACAGTATACAAATAGTGATCACAACACTGATAATGGCTTGTCTTTATTTCGTAATTGTGATATTTCTTTCTTCAGGTGTTCTTCTTGGTAGTAAGTCTAGTCACGTGCCTTGACTTGCACAAAAAACCTCTATTCTCAAGTAATCCAACTACCGTATACAGCTCACTGTAGACCGAGAAGCACATCACGACTGATAAGAGTTTATTCTTGGCTTCTCGTATTCTTTCTCTCAAAATGTCGATCGGTGAAAAGTGTGAGTCTGACCAGTAAGTGAATGTCATCATTCCGATATGTCCAGGGTATGCCTAACATTGTGAAATAGTCCACTCAAGATCTTTGATGTGGCTAGGAAACAGGATCGTTTCTTATATGCTCTTGCGCCCATGGTTCGATATGGAAAGGTATACTTCGGTGAACTAAATACTTGAGTCTGCTCATATTTGTTAGTTGGCATTTCGACAAACCGTTCACAAATATGGAGTTGACCTGTGTTGGTCTCCTATGATCCTTGCCAAGGAGTTTAATCGAAGCAGTTTTGCCCGAGACAGCGGTAGGTCACAGTATGCCTGTATAATGAGCTCTATGCTGATGTATTGGAACAGATTTGACTATCTCTACTACACCAAAGCAACCACCAACCATTGTCCAGTTCGGCGCAAATGTCCCCCTTGAACTTGCTCGTGCATCAGCTCTCGTCGCCCCTTACACCCAAGGTGTCGATCTCAACTGCGGATGCCCACAGTCATGGGCTTGTGCAGAGACGCTAGGTGCTGCATTAATGAATCATCGTGATTTGGTAAGGGATATGGTGGTTGAAACTCGACAACGTTTGGCGAGTGATGGATGGGGGGTTGGCCTTGAGAAGGACATTGACAGTCCCAAAGGCCGAAGTGTCAGTGTAAAAATCAGGATTCACAACGATCTCAGGTATGGCCTCTTCTTGAGATAACATAGGTTCACTGACACAATCAGACAAACCATGGACTTTATCGACACCGTGATAGGTCACCCACAAAACCGCCAGATTGACTGGATCACCATTCACCCACGGACAAGATCAACCCCATCGACCACACCAATCAGGACTGAAGCCCTCGAGATCTTGACAGCCAGGTACTCGAAAACACTCCCAATACTCCTTTCAGGAGATGTCTTTGACCTCAACACTCTCCCCTTTCAACCCACCATCACCACCAATAACGACTCCCCCCTCCCCTCGCTAGACAAACTGGTTCTCAACGATACCAACTCCGCTGCGAACATGCCACGTCCTAGTAACACTAACCTCTCTGGATTCATGTCCGCCCGTGGTCTCCTTGCTAACCCAGCCATCTTCGCTGGCTACTCTGCTTGCCCATGGGAAGCTGTTGAAACCTTCATGTGCAAGGTTGCAAAGGCGCCTGTGCCATTCAAGCTGGTACAACACCACATTATGGAAATGACATCGCCGGGCATGGGGTCTGACAAGGCATCGCTTCTAGATAAGAAGGAGCGCGCAGAGCTAATGAAGTTGACCAATACTTGTGAGATTATGGACTTCCTCGATGAGAAGATTGAGCAGAAGAAGGGGAAAGATGGTGGCATGAGACGAGACCTATGAGCTACTTCTCCGTATCACATCAACAACGGCCCTTGGACTACGGAAAGAGAGCATGGTGTCTCATTCAATGCATTCATGGCTACAAAAAAAAATAACACTCTGCAACCCATTCTACAGAGTTTCCCATGATCCGCCTCTTGCACCAACGCTCAAAGACCACTCAAAACGCCCTGAATACCCACTGTCCCCGAGTCATCACGCCTCTGCACAAAGGCCCTAAAGTCTGCCCGTGACAACTTCCCCCTTATGCCCGATGCCGCCAGTGTTCGTGTCTTTTCGCGGAGTGCTTCGGGGCCGACGATAAAGAGAGAACCAATCTCAGTGAGCATCTCGACAGCGGAGCCAACCTCCTTGGTCAATGGCCACTCGCGCATTGTGGAAACGTACTTTGCGATATCTTGCGTGACCATCAGACCTCCTGTGGCGTTGACCTGGAATTTCTTGAAATGCTCAAAGAGCAGCTTCAGAATCACCAGAGCAAGTTCAGTAAAGAACTTCTCCGAGTTTTGGCCGTCGATAGCTTGGCGAGCGAGACGCTGGACGCGGGTCAAGAAAGTACAGATGCTCAGACACGTCTGTGTCTGCAATGAGTCGAGCTCGACCTCTTTTGGCCGGAAGTCCTGCTTCCGCTGACCAGCTAAGGACTTGGTCACCCAATTGGACACAACGTCGATAGTGCCCTTGATGACATTGTTTGTCTTCTTCTCAATGTTACTAATGGCCACCCTCTTCTGCGCCTCCATGCTACGCCTGACTGTTGTGTTTGATTCTGCAAGCCGGATGAGCACGACTGTGATGAATCGATCCATGAGACTTGTGATTATGACAGCCGGCTGTATCGTTGGCAAGTAAGACAGATCGGGCTCGGTCTTTGTGTTCTCCTGCACAGAGACTTGATCAAGGGCAGCATCGAGAGTAGTCTCGATGTATACCTGGCCCAGGCTCGTCAAGAGCAGGTTCAGGAGAGTATTCACATCTTTGGGAGTATCGGTCTGAGTCCCGAGCTCAAGAGTACGCTGGACGCTCTCGGCCAACCACTTGAGCATGCGCTTGGCATTAGCAACGCTCAAAGCGCCGTCCTCCTCTGAGACCTCGATTTCGTTCTTGTTATCCTTGTCCTTATCTTGAACACCAGCGACACGCAGCATCATTTTCTTCTGTGTGCTTGTGAGTTCTGACGAGTCGAGACGCTCGATATAAGCATCCTTTGCGGAGGCAATCAGTTGTGTGCCTTGCTGGGCCAGTGAAGCCATGAAACCAGTGGGCGCCTTTTTCCGTCTGGAATGGTATATACTATACTTGAAGAGCAGGGAGCTGTACATTTCTTCCAGGCTCTTCCTCTCCCGCTCGATGTACGAGTTGCCTATCATATATGGCACAAAAAGCTCTTCCATCTGCTGGTCAAGTGTATGTGCTATTTGGGCGGAGCAAGGCTCGGGGTGTTCTGTCAAGCCATGGGACTTGAGATCTTCGACCAATGATCCGAGATAAGTCCTTGAGGAGTGCAAGGCTCTCAGGAAAGCCAAAGAAGAGATTTTGAGAGTTTCATCCAATACCATTTCGAGCCTCTGTTGGATTGACTGCTGAAATATTCGTTGAATGAACTTGATAAGCACTGTTTCGTAGTACGGAAAGATGAGTTTGATCTGGTTGGACTCGTCTTGCATGACGATCTTGATTTCGTCCAAGAGGTTCTGCAGGCTTGGTTCCACTGTTGGCGGCTCCGAGTCAGGATCTGCCAGCTGTTCCCATGTATCGCTATCCACCTGGACCTCATCGGCGAGGAGTTGATCGCGGTCCAGGAAGAAGGCATGCTGGTTGACAAAGGTCGCAATGACACTAGCACCTCCGTTGAAGTCGTACAGAACCTTTGCACATTCCATCATGTCGCTATAGTTGCCCTTTTTGTTGCTGTTTTCGAACTGTTGAAGCAGATCCTGCTCGAGCGTCTCGCAGAACTTCTCCAAGACTTCCCTGGTGTTGTGTAATCTATTATTTCCAACCACACCGTTCGTTTGTCCCCCGTTTCGCTGGCCGTTCGTCTGCCCCCATGATGTTGGATCAAGTCGCTGGCTGATGCGCATGAGTTGTCGAACAATCATTGCGCATCGTACTTTGTGCTCAGAACCAGCCTGTCTTTGAACGTCTTGTAGAAGTGATAGCTTTCCCGTCTCGCTGACCTCCGTCCAGCACTGGATGAGAAATATGGCATCGTTCGCACGCCGTCGTTTCTTGTCCAGGTCCTCGAGCTTCTCGCCGATTTGGAGCGCAATGTTGCCGCCAGCGTGTGTTTTGATGCCGACTCCATTTTTAAAAGAATGTTCTTGATTGAGGGATAGATCTAACTGTTCGAACGCCCTCATGGACTCGTCGAGCTTCTGGCCTAGGGTCTCGAGTGTTGAATCGTGTGCTACCTCTGCGCGGCGCACATGCGACATAAGCTCCGACTCCTTTTCCTGAAGTTCAGCTCCAAGCGAGCCGAGTTGATCAAGGGCATCTAACAGCTCGAGTCAGCACGATTGGCTCTGAATATATAAGCCGAAAAGTGTATGCCAGTCATACTTTCAAATGTTCGAATAAGGGGTTTTGGGTCGAAAGGTGTTTGCGCACTGCCTGACCGGCGATTCGAGGGCACGGCGCTCTCTGCTAGGCTGTCGACAAAGTCACGCACAATAAAGTCCTTGTTGGAGAAGTCGTCCAGAGTGAAGCTGGGCCCTCTCGGGAAGAGAGTCTTGGGGCCGGAAGCGGTGCGCTCCATATTGTTGTTTCTGGTGAGCGTAGAGGCGCTACATGTGGAGAGGGATCATCGACAGTTGATACTTGGAAGAGGAGGAACTTGGTAAAAGTGTGAGGTATGTGAAGGCTGCAGCGTAGACTGTTTGCTCGCGTCGTCGATCTCGTTTCGTTGTCGGTCGTCAATGGTCCATGGTATTGCGTTGCAGGGCGATCGATAGGTTAGGGTACCTTGCCTTAGAGTGAAGCACTGGACCTTGAGCTTACCTACCTTGGGTATGTACCTATGCCCGCCCGCTGTCGTAGCTCCAGAGGCTCGGCTTACAGCGCCCAGCCCCGCTATCAGCTGCCGATTTCCAGTGGAGGAGGAGCTGAGCCACAGGCACGTACGTGACTTGTAAGGCCAAGAGTTATGGTGGAGAAAAGCGACGTAACCCATATCGCACCGCCACGACTTTTATTGCCATGGCCTTGTCTTGACTTAAATACACGTCTGCCCACATTCACCTGTCCAAGCTTATAAGCCTGCCCATCCTCGGTTGTTTGCGCGATCGCATCCCTATTTGACTATTTACAAGTCGAAATCCTGTCGCCAACATTTTCAACCACTCGGACACACGTTGGCAGCTCCAATCGCCTGTTAGACAGCCTTGAGGCTGCACATCAATAGCCATGCCTATCATGACCACCCGCGATCGCCAGGCCTACAGGGCCGACGAAACCAAAGACCATACGCTGTTATCAGAGAAGGAGAGGCAAAGGATGCTCAATGTATGGTCGCAAAGTGCGCATGACTCTAGTGCGCCTTGCTAACTCATCACAGTCTTATCTCCCTAAGCCCAACGATCCTCCGCCTACTCTAAGCTCAAACTCTCGACCACAGCGACGATCGCGGTTAGGACTTCGTCGCTTCATCCTAAACCAAATCCACGTCCTCATCTTTGCCATTATGCATGGGATCTTCTCCCTTTACATAAAGATACGCCAGACCTGGAACGTGGTGGGCTACCAGATCTCGTCCGTTGTCAAATATCATCATGGTACACCACAATACATCAAGAAGGACCTGGTTGGTTTGACAAAAAAGCCAAAGCATCTCAGTGTTATTCTGAAGCTCGAGGAGAATCACCGCACAAAGGCTGACGTCGAGCGGCTCCTTGACGAGGTAGCCGAGATTGCGACATGGTGCGCCTGCGCCGAGATTCCGATGCTTTCTGTGTATGAGAAGACAGGTTCGTAGTGGCACATGTGATACTTTTGTACATCCTCTAACATGTGGCAGGGATCCTCAAGAAGCACATACCTCGAGTCTACGATGCTGTCAACCAAAAATTCGCATTCTACTTTGGCCCCGAGCACCCTGGTCTTAGTGTTACATCACCCCATAAGGAGGATCTCCCAGCGCCGTTTGGTGAGAAGCCCAAGGAGCATCTGCGTCTGCACCTCATTTCCGAGCAAGACGGCCGTGACTCCATGGTCGATCTCACACGTACCTTGGCTGAAATGTCGCAGAGGGGCAAGCTTTCTCCTCACGATATCTCCATGGAACTGATTGATGCTGAGCTTTCTGAGGGCATCATGGATGAGCCTGATCTTTTGCTTGCGTTTGGTCCCTACCTCGAACTGTCAGGTTATCCTCCCTGGCAGATCAGATTGACTGAGATTTTCTGTCTGCAAGATAATGAGAGAGTTGGATACCAGGTCTTCCTCAAGGCTCTGCAACATTACGGCAGAGCCCAGATGCGCCATGGTAAATAAGTTGCCTGTTGTATAAATTTCCCTTTGTTGTTCATACTTCATATACCTTAGAAATAATCATATCTGGACTCATGGTTTCCAGAGCAGCATTTCTCGGGCCTCCCTATTCCATCTGTACACTGGCCCTGTTCCTACATTGTAGTTGTAGTAATTATCTGTTCCTCCTTTGACCATCGCTCTCCGAAAAGTTATGTTGATCCTTCCGCCATCTTCTTGATTCTTCCCTGTTCGCTTTGGTATAGAGTGCAACCAGTTAGACTGCGTTCTCCCTCTCATTAGCACCATGTCACCACTTCCCAATGGTAGTTTCAGCGGTTTCGCGCTCACGGAAGGGGGACTAGGAGCATTCAGAGGTGGCGGTTTGTGCTTCATGAGAAAATCACGACGTGCCCCTAATGAGAAAGAAGCAATAGCTGGGTCACGACCCAGGAATTGCTCATCATCGCTGTGAAAGCTGATGCTGTCGAAACCAGAGGCGTAATAG
The DNA here is from genome assembly GCF_013396075.1 of Fusarium subglutinans. Classification (NCBI taxonomy): domain Eukaryota; kingdom Fungi; phylum Ascomycota; class Sordariomycetes; order Hypocreales; family Nectriaceae; genus Fusarium; species Fusarium subglutinans. Next base: position 132,365 of record NW_023502164.1, read on the forward strand.
TTGACGAGGCAGAAGTTGTATTTACAGCCTGTGGCCAATTCTGTTCTGTGACGAAGCTCATCAAGGCATTTTGGTATAGGCCTAGGAGGATATCTGGCGTATTGTTTATCCACGGCTCTGAAGCCTGTGTTGGCGTCTACTGGGAGACCTTTGTCATCGAACTTGGAAGTCTCATCAAGACCAAATACAGTAGTCCATCTGATAACCTGTATTAGCATGTTTTCTTCCAGGAGCGCTATAGCTTACCTTGGAGTTCGTATCTGGGTTTCTATGCCACCTCGCTTGATCTTGTACTCGACTCTGTAGAACGGGAGTTCTGAACGAAGAAACTCAAAGAGTCTCCGAGATACAGGACCTGAGATGAAGGGCTCAAAGTACAGGAGGTCAAGGTCAGGTTGATCATTGATCTCTCGTCCGGGTTGATCTGGCAGAGTAGACAGCCCCCTGCTTAAAGATGCTGATAGGTTCCTGATGGGATGAGGGTAGAACTGATGCTCAGAATATGTGGTCTATGGCCGTTAGAATTCATGTTGACCAGTCTTTGTGTTCATTTTATGTGGAATTGTCTCTCACTTCTTCTGAAATCACGTCGCTAGAAGTGATTGCTCCAGTTTCTGTTTTGGTTTTCTTCATAGTTGGACTGAAGAAGGCATCAAGAGTACGCTTCCTAGACATGATGGCAGATGTTGCAATAGGGTTTGTTTTCGTATTCCTGCAGTCTCAGCACTTGAAGTTGACAGATTTATCTGAATCCGAGTTGCTCTGCCTAAATAACGATTGGCAAACCGTGAATATGTATCTCCAAGTCGTGACATCACTCGAAACTCCCAGCCATGCGTATAAGTGAAGATGTGGCGCATACATATGTGGCTGTGCATAACCATTTAAATTCGAGCCCTAAAAAGCTCATCAATCAGCCTCATTTCTAAGGTCTAACTAAGGGACCAGGGAAATAATAAGTACTAGTTAAGTCAAGACCCCTGGTTTGACTCATGTCAGTCAGTCAGTGCATTTTCGCCAAAAATTCAACAGTACCTGAAGTCACTATGGATGTTAGTTCTCAACCCTTGTCACTAGATACAAGATAGAAGAAAACTAATGAGTATCAAAATATTTAGAAAAATTCACAGTTGCGAGAAATGAACCTCTTCCGAGCACCAGCCGCTCGTGCGGCAAAGACACTCGATAGGTCCCTCTTTGCAAAAACTCTTAACGCTGCGGCGGCTTCTATCAAGGAGAATAAGCTGCTATCCAAGTATAGGAAAGAGCTTGAGAAGACAAACGAGGTTTTATTTATGGAGAGATTTAATCCCGTCCTGCCTGATCCAGACCCGTCACTTGCTTCTCAGGGCAAAAAATGTATCGTGTTGGCTCCTCAGATTAAGCCTACGTGTAAGTTGTAGAATTTCCGATGAGCTGGTCGCCAAGTATGCTAATTATAAAGAATAGCCCCAGAAACATGGAGTCCCATCCTCGAAGAAGCCTCGAAAATCGGTGACATCAAGGTGGTGCCGTATGATATTGAAATTGGATATGACTCTTGGTCTTATCGTACGTACCTACGCACACAAGCCTTATTCACAAGTGGACACTGACAAGTACGAGTTGATGTTATGAAATCCATTCTTCCAGATGAACTTCACGAGGAAATCCCGAGCGGTTTCAACACCGTGGGACATGTTGGTATGCTATGCTCCTCACTCATCGAACGGCCAGCATCATTGTTAACGCGTATGCGCAGCCCATCTCAACATCCGTGATCAGTACCTACCTTACAAGAACATTATCGCCCAAGTACTTCTAGACAAGAACCCTCACATCAAAACCGTTATCAACAAGATCGATAATGTCGGTTCAGAGAACGAGTTCAGGACTTTTGCCTACGAAGTCCTTGGTGGTCCTGATGACATGAACGTGGAGGTGAGCGAGGCCGGCTGCGTTTTCAAGTTCGACTACTCCAAGGTATACTGGAACAGCAAGCTCGACACAGAACACAAACGGATTGCAGGACTTTTCAAGCCTGGAGAGGTTGTTGCTGATGTCATGGCTGGTATTGGGCCCTTTGCGGTGCCAGCTGGCAAGAAGGGCGTCTTTGTCTGGGCCAACGACAAGAACCCAGAGAGCTACCGCTACCTTGAGGAAGCGATTCGCAGGAACAAGGTGAATGAGCTCATTGTCACTGTCGTCTCATGATGGTTCGATATTAACAATTGGATGCAGGTCTCGGAGTTTGTCAAGCCCTTCAACTACGATGGCCACGACTTCATCCGCACATCCGCAGACCTTGTCCTGGAGGCATCAAAGCGCGGTGACTGTGCCGTGATCAAGCCTCCAAGGCAACCAAGAAACTCTACGGCTCCGCCCCCGGAGCCTGTCCGAGTGCCCGTGCCACCAACGATCTCACATTTTGTCATGAACCTCCCGGCATCCGCAATTGAGTTCACACACAATTACCGCGGTCTGTACCACGGCCACGAGGAGCTGTTTGAGCCTCACACCGAGGCCAAGCTGCCCATGGTGCACGTGCACTGCTTCTCGGTCAAGGCTGATGACGAGACACCCCTCATGGACATCTGCGAGCGGATACGTAAAGAGATTGGCGTCTTACTCAGACCGGGCGATCCCGAGAACCAAGGCGAGGTGCTCATCTACGATGTGCGAGATGTCGCTCCAGCAAAGAGAATGTTTTGCGCTTCATTCCGTCTACCGCGTGAGGTTGCTTTTGCCGAGAGGGCTTAGACGGGGGTCGGTCGATGTCGATATTGATGGCGCCGGTAGATCTCGAGCCCCGGGTGGGACTTGTCGGCCGGGCGAACGGCCGGAGGGGACTTCCCTGTGCTGTGCTGTGCAGTGCAGTGCGGTGTGTTGTGTTTTGGTCTATACTCTACTCTACTTTACCTACTGTAACGTATCCGCGCCGCGATAGGATATCGATTGACCTACCAAATGCAGTACGAGACTGGAAACTCAAAAAGGAACAGACCAAGGCGCCTAGACTTGCTACGAATGCAACTCTACTGTATGTACATACAGTCAAGAATAGGGTCGCATTTGTCGGGATATGACCGTCGATAATGAGGCGCTTACAGTACTTATCGCTAATATCTTGTTCCCCCCCAGCCAAGCCAATTAGTGGCTGGGTGAGTTTTACCGTGGTCCGTTCAGGCACGATGACGCTCCCATGATAGGTAGACTAGATGATAAGTCAGTGCAGTACCTAGAGAGAGAGAGGGGGGGGGGGGAGCCGGGGATCCTTTGAACCGTTGGAAAGCAGAACATGACAGAGCCAGAACAGATTTACTTGCAGCCGGTCAGTGCAGTTTGGGGATATCCTGGCAGATCGACGGTACATCCAAGTTATGAAAACTCCTCCTCCTCCTCCTCCTCCATTTGCTTGTTTCGTGAGCAAAACAAGCTCACAAGGCGCCATGCGTGGCTGACAAGGTCAAGACGTGGCAACCCCCTCACACTTTGAACGTTTCCCTGGCATCCCTGCTCACACAGTCGCTGGTGGGAACGGGTTGTGTTGCCCATCTCATCGGCGACGGCATCTTATCTTGGACACCATTACCATTCATTATACGTCCGGACGTCCACCTGACTTCATGTTGAACAACGCAGACACACCCCCTCAGACTGCTCTGGTCTGCATCCTCGCACTCTGTGGTTTCACGGCATGACCGTTGGACTGCAGTCTGCCGCATGCATTGGAGCTGACGCGCGCCCCGTTGTGTGTAACTTGGAAGAACGGGAGCCAAGGCTGCAGAGGCCATCAGACGTTCAAATCAACAGCGAATGGCAAGACAAGTTATTCGGGTCGGGGTTCTTCTTCGGCACGTTTTTGAGAGACACACATGCTGCGGGCTCTGTGGTGTGTGTGGCTGCATATTGCCAATGTCAATGTCTGTGTTAGTCATGTCGTGATATCAAATTTCAATTTCGTAACCTTGTTGAGCATCTTTTCTCTTCTCTAATAATAAAGGAACCATTTTTGTTCTTCCTCTTTCAGTGATGTGCTTCCATAACATCTTGGAGCCCCTGGTCTTCCCGCCATCCCGACCCCAAATCCAGGGTTACCTCGAAATCTAGGCGACCTCGGTGTGGTATTCCGTAACCCTACGCGCAGGTAGGGGTGCTGCCATCCCCCACGCAAATTCCCCTGACCGATCTACCATACGCACATCTTTCAGCCATACCTACCTACCTACATAAATCATGTCTGCAAATGCAAGCCATGGTTGCGCTGCGTTATCAGCAAGATACCAAAACACAACACCATGGAGACACAGTGCCATACGATCTCCGCAGCATCAATTTGAGGAGAATTGAGATGCCACCAAGCTGAAGCCTTACCAACTCTGGCTGAAAGGGTGGCAGTTCTAATAAAGAGAAAAGATGATATCTGCTGAATTGACGACAGGGTGCACCCGGCGGAGAATCTCAAAATCCACAAAGAAACCGAGATGCAAAGCAACCCGGGCGAGCTCTGCTAATGCCAACTGTGCAAAACGGTGGCGAGAAATAGCACACGCAAATGATTATGGTTCCTTCAAGTCTTTAACTTGACCTGTCGTCCAAGCAAGCCCTCGGTGCGGGTCCGGGATTTCTTCATCAAATGCAAGAGAAGCCATTCGGAAATCATAGCCATCCCATCATACTCACACCCAATTCAGTCCAACTCGTTGATCCTCTGAGGCGGCCCGTCGCATATCATCTATAGCTCAGGTAAATATATGTTGATAATGCAACCCGGTGGTTTCTATCTTCCCCTCACTGGTATCAATCAGCGCAGGGCCATGCTGCAAGTCCAAAGAACGGGTTGCGGGAACTGCAACCCACGGAGTGGTTAGGAGAGAGGCTCTGGATGGAATATCCTGGTATCCGGGTCCATATGCAACGCACATCACCCATCTATGTACATCAAACGGCGGCCATCTCCAATTAGGCTCTGCTGCAGCGCCTCGTCGTGAACAAGGGTCTACGAGAACGGGGTGTGGAGTATGAAGTTAGTATCTAGATGAGGAAGCGAGAAGAAGTGGACAGTCTAACAATCAAACCAATTATGAATGAGGCTGAAAACGTGAGTACAGTATACCTATATATAGAGAAGCGACTCTTTCGAGATAGCGTTGCAATAGGAGTTGCCGTGGGTGTTTCGATAACACTGATGCCCTCCCATCCATGACATGACTGGGTGATAAGTCAAGAGGTGGCTCACGATCATAGGGTTGATGTTCCCGATTCTCCAGGGGCTTCCTCGCCAAGGGGTATTGTGTTGTATTGGTAATATCTCACAATTCATGATCCTCCTAAGGATGCACACGAATGAAGCCTTCACATGCCAAAGTGTGGCTTCTTATTGATAGATCCGAATCTTGTTGGTCAATCCCAAGCACTAGAGCCACATTACTAGGAAGAAACGAGTGTCGAATGCAGAAACTCCAAACAGGCAGCCGTTTTGGGGCCATTCAAGAACCACAATTTACCCATATATTTTTCAAGTTCTCTAGTTCTCTCTTGTCATTTTGGAGAGAAGTTTACGCACTCTACTAGCAAGATCCACTCACTCGGTCCGAGACGATCTGCTTCATAACCTTCCACAAACCTCTCGGCCGACCCGAACTATCTACCTTACCTTAGTAGATTGCGACTACGTATGTAGTATAGTACTAACAGCAAGGGGCAAATGTGCGGCCTGGTTGGTTGGCACGATTACCTAGAAATCGCTACATGTTGGTCGAGACTCGATTGCTGTGCCAGGAGGAGCATTTGTTAGACGACTTGGTAAACTGCTTGGCAAGCGACTGTAACCCTAAGAGTCAGCACCAGCACCAGCACCAGCAACACCAACACCAACACCAAAGATCCCTCATCATGGGGGAAGTCTAGAAGCGAAATTACTGGACAATGTATGCGCCTATGTTCTGATACTGCATCATCATAGGAAGTCTCATAAGCAACCATGACTCCAAACTGGGCTATCGGCATATTAACATGGACGTTATGAGCATAATTTCCGTATTTGATCATGAATTTGCGGAGCCAGCCAAGGAAAGGTATACCTACTTTGTCTTGTCATGACACAAGAGATGTGCTCTCTGTAAGGATGAGAACAGGATGTCTGTCTCAATGGCGGATTGCCTCAATGCAACTTGAGATTTATCACTTACTTTTCGAGGCCCGTCACGCAATGAGGGTCATGGTATCAAGAGCCCGACAGACATCTTGCCTATATTGGTATCCCGAGAGCATCACATTAGTGGATAGTGACATGCTTGTTGCTGCACTCGTAAGCGCTGGTGGTTCTGCTCACACGCCCACTGCTGATAACTATGCCTTGAATCGCAACAACTGTCAACATATCTCATCAACCCTGGAGACCGAGTATGAGACCGATACATGTGCCCTTCGCCGGGATGAAACTCTGGAATCAAGCTACAGCACACCTTGAGAAATACCTCAATGTTGGAGTGTGCAGAGTGCAGGGCCATTTCTCTACGTATGTGGTGTTAGGATTAAAGCGTTCAGGTAGGAAAACACCAATGATGCCAGGCTACTAAGCCAAAGCTTATGTCTTCTCCAGTGCGGAGACAACATGAAGATCACAGCCCGAGGCCCCCACCGCGATATGTATAAGAAAGGCTCTAGATCTTGCGTTAGTACGGCCATATCCATAAGCTGTTTCGGAGTCGGGGCGAAAGGTGGTGATCGATCTCCATGTCGATCAGGGTCTTTATTCAATGGCACCATAGTTCAGCATTCTAGCCTCGAAGCGGGCATATCCGACCACTGACTCTCTGTTGGTGAGATGATGCAAAGAGACATAACAATTACTTGTCCGGAAGATGCTGAACTCTCTTGGCATCGATAGCTGGTGCGAGTAGGACCGACCAGTAGTTTTCATTAGACGTTTCCGTCGAGACATCGATGCAAGTCCAATAGGTATACCTAGAAAACAGAATCATGAAATATCAGCCATGAGAGGATTGTTCCTAGGAGTTATGACGCACTGAACTTCTCCAAGCGGAAAGTCTCGAATAACAATAGCCAGGTTATCGCAAATCTTCAAACAGAGCCTCAACTCGCCTGTGGACCATAGCTTTGCTATACATACTATCTCTCGCAGAACTACGGAGTATTATCCCAGTTTTAGGAACTAACTACTCCGTACCTGTTCAGTGATAAGCTACTTAGATACAATGCCGAGATTACTCTGTCTTGCACAGCTTTTTGCATTATTTTACAAAATAATGAACAGCAACCGTCCCACAGTGACATAGCTAAAGGAATGCACATGGCGATCGAGATATCAAGCAAGCAATTAATTGTCAATGTTGATAAGAATCTGCACGGCTATTGAACCATGAACGGAGCCAAGGCTGATACTGGCGTACACACAACTGCGTCGGCCATCTCGATGTCCAGGATTTCGGTGGCTGCTGGTTAACAATTCGGCATTCAGAATTGCAAATGTTGTCGTTGTTCGGCCTTTCTGGCAACACCTTTACTAGAGGTTCACTCTGAGCGGAGACATTCTGGGCATTGTGGTGTGTGTGCGCTACTCTACTCCAGCCACATCTTTGCTGTCCCACAGATGCAAGCTGCGAGGCGGATGATGCAAGCCCTTGCAGCCAATGGGTTGAAGCGAGGAGAACATGAAGCCGAGTTGGACGTACGTGTATTGGCCCTCAAGGTCGCCTGCAGGGCGTTTCACAGCAGAGCCTTCACCGGCCCACTCCTAAGACTAGGTACTATAACGTATTCTGCTGTCAGCAAAATCAACCGTCTATACTAAACTTGACCAAAACAGCAGCATTCGATGGGTCTTGATGGCATGGCATGGCTGATGGTTGATATGGGTCATGGCGTAGAGGGTCCGAGGACAGACCTGGTGTGTTTGCTTGATTCGAGTTTTGTTTCTCGGGTTTTCACGGATTGAATGCCTCGAGGATCCAAGGCTATATGCTGCTAGATACGTGTGTGGCGAAGGGAAGCTTATCGGAAACCGACCGAGATACGAATGAAACGATACGACTGGCATCAGAGGGCCGATCCCGGTTGAGAGTAGAATCATCAATTGATATTGTCGATAAGCGCGTCTGTGTTACTCGGCGAGGGAGTTGAAGACATGGCGGAGGACAGACGAGATATGGGGAAAAGACTGATAAGAGAGATAAGCCCTCATTCAGGCGGAGGAGTAGGTAGGTAGGTATTCTCTGATACGCTCGCTGTAGGATCGGATATCGAGAAGCGGTTCATGGTGAAGCTGGGGGTGCATGGCTAGTGGCTGTAGGGGTGTTGTGTGTTTGTGAGGGGCAGGACGGATGGATCTTCATTGACCTGGGGGAGATTCTGGGGTGAGGTGAGGGGGTGGGTTTGGGGCTGCCCCGTGTAAGTGTGGGCAGTGGCTTTCAGCCAAGGGCACTCGAGGACGAAGACTCAACATCAACGCCCGTTACTATCTGATCTTTATCTCGGGTGCTTTGCATAGGTACTTAGGCAGGGCCATGTTGGTGGATGTCTTTCTGTTCCGTGGTATCACTTCTCGGGGAGTCATCCATTGCTCTGAGCGACTGAAAGCACCTCATCGTGCTGAGATTCAGCTACATCAGCCCTGGCCTTGGCGATTTGATTCAAGTATGGCAACCAAGCGACAAACTGAATATGTAATAAATGATATGCTCGACGTCCAAGCCCGGGTTCTGTAGCCGTTGCTCAGAGCTCAATCAGCCAATCGACATGGCAAATTGGGCGCTTTGTTACACACAGACATTCAGGTACGACATACAGTACATACAGTCTAGGGGAGGAAAGAAAACACAGGGCCTTAACTCTAAGCGATAAAAATATTTAGGTAAATCTAGCCTAAGTTTAGCGGGCTTTTTTCTAAGTTTATTTTAACGCCCTATATCAAGGTCCGGTGTTTTCTTGCTCCCCAAGGACAGTATAACGGCCAGGGGAGATAAACACATGGTTGTTGTGTGAAGGGGCCACTGATGTGTCAGTGGGTTGGCTGATCGGTTGGTTTTCGATTGTTGTCTCACTCACACTCCCTTTTCTTTGTTTGTTTGTTTGTTTGTTTGTTTGTTTGGAGAAGCTAGAGCATACCTGCCATGCCCGACGATTGACTCCAAGAGTCTTGGGCTATGCGCCGGGGCATAACACGGGAAGGACGTGTACCTATTAGATTGCTCATATCCGTGTTGTATCACCAGTAGCCCGGCAAAGTGCTTCAGCCATCGATCACGGGACCTTGTATCTCCAGTATGACAGGCCAGATAATAGGTACCTAGGTACCTACCTTACATTAAATAAACCAAGATACCCTATGGTTACGAGGTACCCTTTGGCTCAACTACTAAGAGTGTCACATTCAACTCTCAACTGTGGCAGCCGCTGCAGATCCAAACCCTGGAAATAATATGCCGTTTCAATTATTGTAAATTGGAGTTTCTGTACCAATTGTCAGCACTCGTGGGTTGTGTTGGTTGTGGCCGAGTTTCCGGTTTGAGATGTAACCCAAGGCAATCGGAATGTCATGATGACGCTGGACGAGCGAAATCGATACCAAAGTGCGTCCCAGGGACGGGAGTAACAACCCTGAAAATGAGCTGTTACACAGCTCGGCCAAGAAAGGGATGAACGGAGATGCAGTAATCTCCATCATGCATGCCCCAGAGTACTCCGGTACAGTAGAGAATATTCCTCCAGGTTTTATGATACGGAGGTTTTGTCGATCCCAGAGGCAGCTAAAAGTCGATCAAAGACCGCACGGACCGTACCGTTTATCACATCTCATCAAGCAAGCTGACGTCCTGGAATCCCGCAAGCTTGCTACCATGGCCAACATACACCGCAGTTTGGGTTGGGGGTGCATTCCTGTGTTGCAGCGAGGGGACTGTGCTGATCTGAGCCGCCGAGGAATCAACGAAGCCACATACGGCATTGTAGATGCATCTCGACTGATATGGTTGAGATGTATGTACTATATACGCTCTGGACTCTGAGACAGAGCGTTGGACACGTTGGCTGAAATCCGGCATGGAGATGAATCATTTCCAAGTTTGGGTGATCTACGCCTGGATGACAGCAGAAAGAGCACGGATCACGACACGAGCTTTCAATTGGCCTCTGACCAGGCACGGGATGAAGTGAACCCTTTGCATTTCGGAATATTATCCTGCATCCAACCGACGTATCCATTAGCACACATAATCCCTCGCACGTCCAACGCCAGAAACAATGACCAACGATATGGCGTCTCGACCCCCAAAGAATTGAGTTCTCTGGCGGGAGCAGAGTTCTGGGCTGGTTCTCTAATAAATCCCGCCAACAACATCTCTCCGACGACCCAATCGATAGTGGAGGACACAGCCAGCATCTGCAGCTTCAGTTTTGATGGAGCACGGGCAAGACGGGGTGCGATCGAGACCTTGATTTACGGGGCATTTGCATGAATTGATGCGAGGGGAACTACTTCATCGCCGATAGTAGCGCTTAGTATGTAGTTGACGAGTCCTCGACTTTTTTCTCTCCAGAAGTTAGGGTTTGTGTCGTATTCAGCCGCGAGGACAATGGCTGTACGTAGGAGTCAACGTAAACCACCCCGGCGAACCAAGCGTGGGTTTTGAGCCTCCTACCTACAGAATTCCCTCATCGACCCTATCTAAAATTAGGATACGATGAAGGGCATTGCGCAGCCCAGAGACGTTGAATTTTTTTATTATTTTTTTTTATTTTTATAACGGACCCTGGAATTTGCCTCTGTGAAATTCGTGATCGAGTAGGGCACAACGCCACGGAGCACGCCAGAAGAATAATATTTCTGAGCACAGAACAACTGATAATGACGTTATCTGGATCAAGCATGGTCAAGAAAGAGCCCTGCATTCGAGTGAGACATGTCATAGCGTGAGGGCATTAAAAAAAAAAAAGCGTTTGGCAAAGCAACGACATGGCCGTGTGGTTGCTGTTGTAAGTGGAGTGGATCTCATCAGGAGGAGGCTCAAAAATTTCAACATTTTTTCTTAGGTATAATAATTGATTATCACGCCTGGGCCTGGTCCAGTATGTATTCGGGGTTTCTCTGGGGGAATTGACGATGACATCCGATCCAATCAATTCCACTGATGACACTAAAATGAAATAAAACTGGTTCTTTTTCCTTGGATGATCAGGGGCGTGAGCAGCTTCTGGAGCTTATCCGGCCCTCGATAATCCCCGCTCTGCTCGGGCAGTTGCGAAAAGCCCAAGCGAAGGGCAAAATTGGAAAAAGGAAGATGAAAATTTAGGAGAAAAACCAAACCGACGATGCTCCCCTGCCTGCCTGCCCGGGCTGCCCCCTCCCGTCGTTTCTCCTGGCCTGGACTGGACTGGCTGATAGACCCTTGCTAGCATTAGGCTGTGGTTGTCCCCTTGTTAGGGCCCAAAAGTCTAAGTTGTCTGTCCAATACAAGGCTCTCGTCTTACTCGGGGGAACTATCCCGTGGGCCCGGGGGACATGGTCGGCTGTCTAGGTTGGACCGTTCCGCTGGGCCCTCCAATGAGCCACCCCCTAAGGTACCTAACTCAACCCTGACTCTCTCTTGGATTCTTTCACTGTCCTGTTGCTGAGGCTTTGCACTTCCACGGACTCCGCTTTCGCCCCGGCTGTCTCGAATCTGGTACCCGAGCCCATTCCAACGGGGGGGCCAGAAGAGGCTGAAATTACGGGCACTGGAGATATGGGGAGTGAAAAGTCTGAATATGAAGTTGCCATTCTAGCCGCGAGTCGAGCCGAACTGATGTTTGAAGCCATCGTGACTCGGGCATCTTTTGGGTGACGGTACAGGTGTTGATACTGGATATCTTGCTAGTCAAAGTCTGTCTGTCTCTATGATCTTTAAGGAACACCGACAGCAGACATTGTGTATTTCTGCATTCACTGATTGTTCTATGTATCATAAGAAACCGAACTGCTTTCATTCATCATTGACCATTCTAGACCTTTGGCACATGAGACTGAGACTCGTGTCTCCTGTCCCTGGTTCAGGAACGGGGGCAAGGACTTTCGATTAAGCCGAAAAGGAGCAAGGAAGACATCTACGCCCGGGCCAGCTGAAGGCGCGTAACTTATGAGTCGCATAGACGGACTCGAATGTCGTGCTTGTTATGTTGTTCCGCTGTTCAGGGTGAGGCTCACTAAGGACGGCATACTTGGGATGGATTCGCTCGTCTCAGTCAGTTTGATCACGCGCACTGCCCTGGCTTCCTCACTTATACCGTTGTGCCCCTGTCCGTCAGGAGACAGACTGGTGATTCTGCATTGCGCGTGATGGTCTAGCTATCGCTGCTCGCTACCAGAGAGTGGGATACTGTTCTCCCCTGCAACGGTCGCTTCTCCCGAGTGGATATTTACTTTCGAAGCAAATTGCTTCACAGAGTTGGGCTCTAACCCCGCAAACAACCTTGTTGATTCATCTTATTGTATACGATTCAAGGTCAAGGTCAAGGCCTTTGCATTTCACACGATGGTCATGGGGTCAAGCCTACGTGGGATTTGAAGCATAGTTAGAAAATCAATTTTGGGCAGAGTCGAGGATGCTTGCAGTAGAGTTTATTACGAGGGTAATGCGCCAATTTGTTTGGTACTTACATCACGTTACATCAACCACCTAAGGCTCTTATCGGTTGATACTTGCCTACCTTACCTACATCTGTCCATATGTACACACATTTCCACTGGCCCATTGTTTCGCCAACTAGGTTTGAGGCTTTGAGCCTCTTTGATCTGCACCGAGAGCTACAAACGGTAAGTCAGGGCGGGTGACGATTAACTCAATTCAAGGGATGAACTATCTGGCGGGTTTCCGCATCGGGTTCTTTTGTGTTGGTTGTTAAATAAATGATGCCTATCTCTGGATTGAATTTAATGGCTTATTTATTGAGAGTTGATATTGGTTACAGGAAAAACAGAGTCTATTCTGCCTGAAAGAGGGAAAAAGCTAATGTGTTATTTTGACCGAGTGGCTTGGATCCCCTACGTAAGGGTGATTATATATTTGCCGATTGAATGAATTCTCTGGACTGAAGTGTCGACGGCTGGCTTGCGGCATGGTCTGGAGAAATGCCAACAGAGTGATATCCGAAACTTTGACTCAGATTATATGTCTACTTTAGAGCAAAGGGTTTGTTACGCGCTGCAAGCTCACACTTTTTACCCGGCGTGTCATTGAGAGAGCGTGATGCTTTCGGGAATTCATAACCCAACACACAGACATACACATTGTACGCGCGCAGGCACGGCAGCTTCTTTACAGCCATGATGGAAATACTCGTCAAATCTCTCGGGGTTTCAACAGCATTATCACAACCACCTTCCCTCCTCTCGCTTGTGCCCCCATGTTGGCTGGAAGCCCACGCTGGAACCTCCCACGCTTTTAAGAGACACCCCCCACGCCCCCCTTCTCTGAGGCTTCTCATCTTGTTCTACAGCGCAGGTAGGCAACTCAGTAGGTAGTTATGGGGTATCTTTACAGAGTTGGCTGTTGTGATGCCACGGATGGAATTGCCAATCGACCTTTTGCAATGGCGTGAGTTTGAGTGCGACCTTATAATATAAGATTGTAGTTATTGGTGCACCGGAGCTGTATGTATGTATGTATGTACTGTCGAACTGGATGGATGGCTCTGATAACGAATGGACGAACTTTTGCTCTGCAACATTGAAAGGATATTCCCTGACAACCAACCCCACGTCTGGGGGCGAGCTATGAACCTCGATCACATCGGGCTGAATTATCTTTCCATGGCTCTATGCATATCGCTCCTGAAGTCGTTGCAACTAATACGTTTGTAGCTGTAGAGTCGGGATTTATATGAGAGTAACCTGAGACAGATTCATGATACGTATCCGTGCTGTTTCCCCTCAGGGACCTCACACCAGTCTCCAAAACCAAGACGACAGACACCCTCAACCCTCGTTACCCCAGCGGCTCATCGCCGCAAGCCGAGCATCCAAGTCAGACATTTTAAGACATTCGCCAATGGTGAGGTACGTGCTCGAGAGCTGTGATTAAAAGATGAAATTCTAGACTTGTCGAGTCTCCCTTGACTTGGCCTTGACTTGGTCTAGGAAATAGATTGAGAACGAGACTCTCGCCTAGACTTCTGTCGCCATCTCTAGCATATACATACTGGACGTACATGCGTGTGGAGTACATATGCATGCATGCATGCATATACGGTACGGTAGATAGATACGTCCACCTTACCTGTGTAGATGGATGCAGTAATGACTGGCTGTCTGGCTGGCTAAACACCAAAGGGACTGCTCGCCAAAGCCTTGATAATTGACCGACCAGCCCTGGGTACAATCTCACCTACCTTAACCTCAGCTACTGCAACACGGTGCCGCTGAACTGGGGAAAGATTGAGGAGTACCCGAAGATGGGATCGGATATCAGGCAGATCATTGGATCTAGGCAAAGGATCCCGTCTTCACCCGCCAGTCGCAACGCAGATAGATGCACCTCTAGCCACGGTAGCTCATGAGTTGAGTTAGTTGCTCGAGTTGCAGCAATACAATACCGACTGTCTCTGTTTGGTCACCTCAGTATTGCGACACTGCACTCCCCTTCACCGTTCCCCTCAACTACCGATAATCTGACCGTAGCCGCAGCAGCACTGTATCTACATCCATCCGCGTTTGTATCTGTGTCTGTGTCTGTATCGCAATCGTAATCGTTCTCTGAAGTTTAAAGGTCCTCTTGGTAGTGAGGAGGTAGGCGATTGAGCGCCATCCACAATCATCTCATCGGTCCCTTGACATGATAGAGTTTATGGATTTTCGTCAATGTCCTTGGCCTGATATCTAAGGTCTAGTACTTGGCACCTGGGTAGGTAGGTAGGTAGGTTAATAGGGTACTGCCATACTATAATTTTGGTAGCAATTGACTTGCGGTCTTGAGGATAGGTAGGTAACCTTAGGTGAAGACCGTCTGCCTCTGGTGGCTTCTTACCTTATCTCCCGTCCCCCGCTCTCCCTTCCTTCTTCGCACAAGTGACCTGAGTGAGTGAGTGATTGATTGACCTGCCCGTTTCTTTAGAGTCGAACCCAAATCAGTGCCTACCTACTAAGGTATTCCATCATCTCTCCCTCTTTATCCCCGCTCTTTCTCAGATTCGCCATGTCTTCTGACTACCTATCTTACCATACCTACCTACCTACCTACCTATATACCCTTCTCATCGTCTTCCATCACTGCGATTTATTCATTCCTCAAACTTCATCCTCCTCCTACTCCTGCTCTTTCATAACCACCCAGTTGAACGTCGCCGAACCTGGGGGGGCAGATTCGACCACCAGCCACTACGCTAAACACCCACTGTAACCGTCTGCCCAATACCATCGCAGCGGGCGCAAGACTCCGCTATCCGGCCGGTGACCGAAGTGTCAGTGCATAACGAACGAACAGTGACCAGCGAGACGACGGGCAGAAAGAAGCACACACTGACTGGACTCGACCACACCTGGACGGTCCCCACGAAATTCGTCACCGCAACTGGGTCTGGGGGAGGTCTCTGGTCGCTTCAACGCCACCACGCCTCGACCAGGTTTAGCTCATCCCTGGCCTGCCATCCCCATCCATCCTTCATACAGTACACGCCCAGAAAACACACACACCCACAACACCAGCGCGAGGTTACGCTACGTACTCCTCCGGTATGTACAGTACGCTAGAAACTAGCCCAAACAGAACCTGTCCACCTGCCCCCAAGGACCCCGGCTACGGCTATCGCCTGCTGTTTGCTAAAGCACTCGTCCGGGCTCTTTAGGTTGACTCTACGCCTGCAACTACAAACTGCTATAAGCCTGCCCCCCACCCACATTGTGAAATCCATCCTATTCTCTATACTTTGTGCCCACGCTAGATCTTTGACTCTCTCGTCAATTCATCTCAAATCGATAGTATACCTAACATACGTTTTGTTCGCCTTTGCACTTGTCTGTACTCATGAGTCTCTAACCTCGAGCCCTCCCAATTTCACCTTTCCTGGGTGCTTCGGCATTGACAAAGATTTCTTCGGTTTTCCTCAAACTCCTCATCATGGCTGTCGTTCTTCCATCCGACGACAACGGTTACTTCGCCGGCTCTGGCCTACGACGCTCACATTCTCACTCCAACTTCATCTCATCGAATTCACCATTTTCCACTTCTTCTCACCTCGGCGACCATTACAACAAGTCTGCCTCCAAGTCTTACGCCGAATCTAACTCTTCATCTGCTCCCTCGTCTCCCCGTACCGTCCATGCCGACTCTGTCGATCTCTCCTACGCATCTACTCCTGCCACCAATCTCTCTATTGCCTCTGACTACGACGACAACATAGGACTCGCTGAATCACCTGAAGATCACTTCATGTTTCCATCCTTTGCGCAGGAGAAGTTTTATGTTCACCCAGAGATCCGCCCTGAAATCCACCACGATGACAACCTAGAACCACCGCCCAGTCCCCGAACCGGCGATTCTTACACTGTATCCCCCGCAGAACACGAGAACTCTGAGGAGGTCTCTGATGATACATCAAGGCCCGAAACGCCCGAACATGAAAAGTCCGAACATGCAGAGGACGACACTGCAGTGTCAAGTCGACCATCTCGCCAAGTGGATTATCTATCCCATGAATGGAGAGAGGAGGATATCTGGTCATCATGGCGATATGTCGTCACTCGACGGGGGGAGTTCCCCAACAGCGCTCGGTTAGAGAATGCTTCCTGGAGGACCTGGATGAAGGCCAAAAACAACCTGAAGACCATATCACCCGAATCTCTCAACTGGTTTGTTTCCCTCAGAATATCCCTGCTAACTACACTAAAATGCTTACTTTCCCTAGGCTTAAGGACTGTGATGTCACCTGGCTCTATGGCCCTTTGCAGTCAGGACCCAAGAACCTCCATCCTACGCATACTGAGCCTTCAAGCGTGTCGTTATCCAAAGCCGACTCACTGGTCAACCTCAACAAGAAGCCTATCCTCAAGAAGAGAAGCATGTCCGAAGTGATGCTGCAGCGATCACTCTCTACAGCTTCACTATTGAAGCAGGCCACCGCAGCTGTCCAGGCCCAAGAGACAAGAGGAATTCTTCGACCCCATCTTGGTCGCTCGTCAACAGATTACTTTGCCTATCCCTTCGCATCACGTCGGTTGAGCGGAGACAACAGCAGTGTTGCTCCTTCAGTCGAGTCATCTGGAATCATCTCTCCCAACTCTGAGCGAAAACACATTCATTTCAATGAGCAAGTCGAGCAATGTATAGCTGTCGAAGCCAAGGGCGAAGACGAGGATGAAATGATTGATGAGCACTTTGCTTCGGATAGCGACTCAGATGATGGTGTGATGATGAAACGAGTCAGGACCAAAAAGAGGCCCATTTCTCGACGCAAGACCATGAAGCCAAAGCCAGCTGCTGAAGGCAAGACAATCGCCATGCTGCCGTCCACCACCCTCAAGTATCGAGAAGACACTCCTGAGCCACGAGAGACTGCAATGAAGCACTCTCGAAGCCCTCTTATGTCTCCTTCATCTTCACAGGAGACACTACGACCTACCAAGCAATCAGGAAAGTTCTTTTTCGGCGAGGAAGACCACGATGATGGCCTTGACGACGCTTTGTTAAGTCCCCGCTCAGGGTGGGCATCGCCTCCCAACGAAGGTACAAATGGAGGACTGGGCAGGTCCATCTCGTCTGGCAGTCTCTGTGACGAGCCTGCGGGCATGCGACGCACACCATCCGGTATGTTTATGCCATATGAAGAGGGCGAAATACAATCCGGAGACGGCATTTTCGGTCGAGTTATTGACACAGTCAATACAGCCCGTGATATCGCCCACGTTATTTGGAACGTTGGCTGGAGGAAGTAATGGACACACAAGCGTTCGACTCTCTTTTAGCGACGCGATTGGAATTTGAACAAGCTTATAAGCTTGTGACTCACCCAGTGTGAGCTGAAACGACGCCATGACAACATAAAAAAAGCGCATCTATATACGGGAATTTCGGAGATAATTGGCATTGATCCGCCATACTACCGCGACTATCACGAAGTAAAGGCTTGTTGACGGACAGCCTGTGCCAATGTCACGACGACATCTTGGAAAGTGGCCCCGGAATCACATTTCTATCTTTCATACACGGTCTGTAACAACGAACGGATGGAGACGAAAAGGCTAAAGAAAAGCACCGTGTTTGTTGTGGAAGAGCTGGGGTGGCTGCGAGGGAATTTCATGGGTAAAGCAGAGGACCCAAAGGCGCCATCATTGGTTTTCAGGCTTTTCTTTCTACGAAGGATCAACCTACCCTGTGACGCCCCCGGTACCCGGGATCCGACTACGGGAAAAGGCCATTCCAGAGGTCACACAGACCCGGGGGATATTCGGCGTTATAATTTTTTGTTCCTGTCTTTCTTTTGTGGCAAGGGTTTTGTTTTTTTACTTCATGATATCCCATGGGCAAGTGGGTACTACGGATAACAGACGGCCTCGGGCGGTTATGGACGGATCAGGCAAGGGAAGGGGTACAGGCCATGGGGTCAATTGATTTTTTCGGCGACTACGGCGACTCTACGGGACGGTCAAGGCCAGGAAGGACTGGGACAATTTAAACAATGGAAGAAGAAGAAGGACACAAACGGCAAATGGCAACAGGACCGGGTCTTCAGTGCGTTGGTGAATTGGTTGTACATAAAAGACAGGGGGTCGCATATCGACGTACTCAGGCGGACCTGACGGAAGCCGTTACAAAACAACACAAAAGCATTCATGATATAATAATATGGTGTTCCCATCATCTCGATTTTCTATTTTACTGTTTGTCCAAATGAGGATCTGTGCATGCTTCCCCATGGCCTAACATGGCATACATTTCGTCAACACAATACAAGTGAATGAGCAAGCTTGACAGGCTAGACAGGGGACAAATGAGGGTTTTGACTTTGCCGGTCCCTTGCTGATCATACTGGCCCTGAAAACTTAGTCGTTCTAGCCTTTACCTCTTGCAGACAAAATTCGACTTTGCCACATCCGAAGTGCAGCTTTACGAAACGATCCAATCAACACATCGTCTATGTCGATCACTAATTGAGATGCAAAGCAGCGAAATTGTTGGGGAAACAGGACGCGGGCTGGTCTGTTCTCTCTGCGCGCGTGACCTCGTTCCACGTGCCCTAGCGAAGTGCCCCAGAGTGTCAAGTATGTCAAATGAAGACACTGTAATTCGTGATATGGATGTTTTGGCAGGGATATGGGTTGTTTGAAAGGATGTCGTGTGAGTGTGTCCGTCCGTGAGGCTATTAGCCGAGGATGTGATGTCCAACAGCAAGGGAAGACTTCCGTCGATGGTCACTTGCGACATGCAGCGTTGGCATCGATGTAATTTTGTTAATAGGTGGTTCTATGAATGGATGATCTACTGTACATCTCACGCTTTTGATTTCCAAAGCTATCGCAAGTTTGTGCTGGTCATGTAAAAATATGGTACAGGTAAGATACAAGTGACGTGCATCGGGCAAGGGGGAGATCTGTCGTCAGCTATTCCCTCCCCCTTAAAATGGTTAAAATGGGTATGTATCGTACAGTACAGCGCATTTCAAGCACCACACCCCCGAGGACCACGTCAGAGTTTCTGTCAATCAAGTCTCTACCAAGAAACCCCATGTTATTTTAACGCAGGGGGTAACTCGATGGGATGTGCGAAAATGCGGGGGGGAGATGGGCGACTCCACGTCAGTCGATGGCTTATGCTGAGAGCCATTGAGAAAAAGGCGGAGAGACGTTGGAGCATGGGGACAGACGAAAAAAATGTGAGACATAAACACCGCCAATCTCACTCACGATGCTGCAAGCCATGGTTTCGCCGTTCGCCGTCAAGGCGGTGATGCTCAAACTTAGTGTTTCTTTCCACCCCAACAAAGTCTTGCTTCGAGAAGACCAAAGAAGACCCTGGGGCGCAGCTCACGAGGCCGGGGCCAGGGACGGGGCGTCCGGGGAGAGTGCCGGCTGGCTCACGTCATGTACGTACTTCTGCCCGGGTGTTTGGATAGTACTTGAGCGCTTTGACAAACATGCTGCGAGCGTGAACGTTGACGTTTGCCAGCTCAACCTCGAACTTGTCGCCCACCCTGATATCCTTGATGAGCACGAGGCCATCGATACCGTCGGTGGATAAGAGGGCCGGCATATCGAATAGGTCTACCCGACCAGACACGCCTTGCTTCCAACGAGCATCAACTGTGAAACTCATGCGCTTCGGTGCTGTCCCTTCAAACTGCCAGGCCCGCACAATCGCCATGAGCATCCACTCTTGGGTGCCGCGAGACACAGTCCGCGCCATTCTCTCGCGCATACGCAACAGTGAGAGCGTGTTGGGGAGTGTCTCTTCCGTGAACGGCAATATGTCATTCAGATCATCAGTCTTGGGGTCTAGCCTGCGGTTCACCTGTCGCTCATGTGCCAATGCAGCATGAATTTGCCAGTGGACAATGAGGTCAGAGAAGCGGCGAAGAGGAGAAGTGGCTTTGGTATACATGTCCAGACCGAGCATGAAATAAGGACCGGGTTCTGTCGAAATCTCGATGCCGCCAGTCAAGCGTGTCAGCTCCTGGCGTTGCGCCCCTGAAGGAGCGATGCCCTTCTCGAGCAGAGGGTAGAGCTCTTTCGTAGCGTACTCGAGAAGTTTGGTCTTATTCATCTGCGAATGGGCGTCTCGTCGGTATGGTAGTGGGATTTTACGGTCAGAGCTCCATCGAGCAGCAATCTCACCGGCAAGCACCATTGTGTTACTCACCACAGAGGCACCGTTGAATGCGTCGTAGCCGACCTTGATGTAGGGGTCAGCTGGCAGGACCTTGGTTCCTTCTGTTTGTTCCATGGGGACATCTTCGAAAGCCACAGTAACGGAAGCGCCTGGCAAGAAAACGGGCCAGGCCCCCTTCTCCAGACGCCTTTTCCTGAGAGCCTGGGACAGACGGTGAAGGATCAAAAGGTCCTCTTTGCTCCTGTCATCCAACTCCTTAGCTGACATCAAGGGGCGGTTTCGGGCCACGTCCAACTTGTTAGGTGGCTCGCCAACAACAAGAGTCTGGTCAGATACTGGAGGGGGTGGAGGCTCGTTACAAAACTCAGCAACATCTCTTGGGTCCAGGTACTTGACATTATGCAAAGTACCTGGCTCGATCTTGTAGTCCAGCAGATCTCCGTTCTCGTTAAGCCTGGCACTAAAGGTCAGAGCTGGTCGACCATCGGCAAGCGAGTATTGTTCCACCAAACTGCCCGACTTGTAGTCTCCTGAATTGTCCAGGCCCAGATCGTTTGGAAGCATGGCCTGAAAGTGGCCAGGAAGGTAGATATTCTCAGGTATCAGCTCGAGGAACCTGCCCAGCTCAGAATTGGGTCGAATACCGGATGCTGGATCGGCTGTATGCACGTGAATCCAGAATTCGTCAGGTTTGTCTGTTCGTTCCAAAGAGATACCATCATCAATGAGTATTGTAGAAGGGGCGTCAATGCAGAAGACAGGGACGTCGGCCCAGTCTCGTCTGGCATCCTCCGCCACGTCTGGTCGAGTTGAGTCCTCAATATTAACTGGAGTCTCTCGAATGAGGCCTCCTCCACTCTGAATCTTGACTTCAGGGAAACGGACTTTATAGCGGGACGGTATTTCCCATGGCGGGATTATCCCCAGCTCTTGTAGGAAGGTCCATGCGCAAGACTGATTCAGATCAGCACCTTCATATAGATCCAGAGCTCGCAGAATGAGAGAACCATCGGCGTGGAAGTGTGAGGAATCCTCAAACAAATCGTAGCTTGCCCACCACTCAAGAAAGCGAATGAACTCTAGGTGCTTCCTTGACCATTCGCCGGTTTCAAGAGTGACTCCTTTAGTCGGAGCGAGGATCCCGTAAGGTGTCCACGAACGCTTCTCTCTGTTGGCCAGGACGATTTGTCTTGCCTTAAGAATGAAAGTA
Source organism: Fusarium subglutinans (assembly GCF_013396075.1). Taxonomy (NCBI): domain Eukaryota; kingdom Fungi; phylum Ascomycota; class Sordariomycetes; order Hypocreales; family Nectriaceae; genus Fusarium; species Fusarium subglutinans. The sequence continues at coordinate 154,367 of NW_023502164.1, forward strand.
CCAAATGCTGTTTCAGACATGTCAGAAGATGTCATATTTCCTGACGTCTTTGCCATTAGGTGAATGTACTCGCGGATCATGAGAGTCACTCGGTTTATCATCATGAAATCCTGATACGGGAAAATCTCGAAAAGATGGTCCTTTCGATGGCAGTCAGTCGAAGGGCTTAATGGCCTAAAGATAAAGTCGTTTCGTAAGAGCGCTGTGTGAACTGCGTATAAAGCAGCAGGAGGAAACTGGGTGCCCTTTTTGAGTGAATTGGGTAACAACAAGTCGGCAAGCTCGAACAGACTCAAGTATTTGGTCTTTTTCCCATCTGAGACCAGTGATCTTGCCCTGTCTAAACTGTTAAGACTTGTCTGGAAGGCCTCGTCCGCTTCCAACATGAATTTCTTCATTTTGTTGATCAGATGGGCACCAACGTCTCGCCCGGGGCCCTGGTCTCGTTTGCGCAATTCTTCGTACTCGTCCGCCGTGGCATTAAGAGGAATCAGAGAAAGGATTGGCTTCAGCTCCTTGGCGGCGGCGAAGTTAGACACAGAGAAGAGCGCCGAGAAACCCATGCTGATCACCCATCTTCCAGTATTGGTATAAAAGTGATACCGCTGACCAAAGAACCCCAGGTAAATAGCAAACAAGGGTGTCCGGGAGCCAGGCTGCTTCATTTCGACAAGATCGCCTGGAGCATGAGACTTGTGCCCAACAATGGCAACTTCAGCATCCTCCTTACTGGAGTTCTCATCTGGGCCCACCATACTCACTGAATCAGACTTGAAGTTGTCCAATTCAGATGAGCCAGTAGATTGAGGACGTGTGTTACTATTGGTGATAGTGTTCCAGAATGTAAGATCCGGGACAATTGGGGTTACCTCCCTGTCAGGGTCGTTGATAGCAACCCATTCTTGCAATCTTTGCCGAATTGGCCTCTTGTCTACTGCAGGAGAAGTTTTGGGAAGAGAAGTGGGAATGTTCGTCTTTCCAAAGGCACCCCGAGGACGGTTCTTGGTTGAGGTAGCGTACTAAGATTTGTTAGTCCATGACATGTTAGACATGGTGTGGGATGGAACAAACGTTATAACGTCCACTCGGGGACTGCAAAGGCGTGGAAAAAGAAGCTCGCAGTCCATTAGGGCAATCTGGAAGACATCTACAGCAAACGTACGGACGACCTGCGGACCGTAGCATTTTTGCAGTATATCACAAATACCCTGTATCAAGCAAGGTTATTACGGATACGGCTCGAAATTTTGAAGCCAACGCGAGGCTGAAAATTTTACTAACGTACTGCGTGTTGGCAACTTTCACAATCGCGAGGTCACATGACATGGCGCTTTCCACTTTAACTGAAGTCTATCAGCTTCATTTCGGCAAGAGCCAACCCGGAACCCATGGGTTTCTCGATCACTTAAGGTACCTAGGTAGGTTAGGTAAGTTCCTAGGTACCTAAGGTACCTAGATAAAGAAGCTTAAGGTAGGTACTACCTAGGTACCTACCTTACCTTAGCACCTGAACTTGGACTTGCACAATCACTCCCGTCATCACCGAAAGTTGCACCCGTGCACATACGTTGGTGCTCTCCGTCTCGCCGCAAGCTTCACGGAAACCTATCAGCAAAAGGGGCTCGATATACATAGATGTATTGAATTCGCTACTATTATTGGCAAAAATCCAAGTCGACAATCAATTCAGCCCGGAACTAGCTAATGACCAGTAGTTCCATTCTGGGAGATGCCTCGAGATAAAGACCTTCTCTAATTGGAAGGGTACCCTGCTCTGTCCGGCTGCCGAGCATAGCCTAAATAACAACGACTTGGAGCCAAGAAGCGCGCGAGATTCACTTCATTTGAGCAAGAGACGATTCCGATGGATCGACATTGCAAATCCTATACAGGGGCTGCTATTGATCCAGAGTCTTACATACAAATGAGCAGATCACCAAAACACGAGAATATCCAGTCAATTCACTGTTTGTTGACTTGATGCCAACTGACGCTTCATCGCAGAGTACTCCGCACAGCTCATCAAAAGCTGGAAAGGCTAGAGCATCTCGGGCAAGACGAACTGCCGTGCGATGTGACGGTGAATACGAAGTGCAATTATACGATTGAGGTCCGACATTAAGCCTAGTTGTTTTGACCGGCGAGAACCCGACCACCAACTGACAAGCTTTTGCCCCGGCTTTCTCGGATTACTATATCTATTAATTCCCCGCATATGGACGCTGCAAGGTACCTGTTGTGTTGAGGGGGGGTTTTTTGAGGCAGGAACTTCTGGCCCCGTTGCTAATACGAGGTAGCTATTAATTACGCAAAGGCTCAGACGAAGAGAGAGTGACGACAAGGCGACTCACTGACCGTCACTAAAACAAATAGAACGGTTGAACGGAAACCCCTGGGTCCACAAGCGCGAAGCCACCTCCGCTAGGGTAAATTGGGGGACCATGCCAGCTGCAGGAACAATCTCTGGACCCCACTCGCCGATGAACCGACTGATTTGAATTTCGAAAGGCGAACAGAGTCAAGAATCGGCATGAGTTGAAGGATCGTTGTATAGATGAAATTTTTGAAGGAAGATACCGCGATAGCCCGGGCGCTGCCCTTGGAGGCAACTCTACCTTGAGAGATGCTAAATACTACCTTTCCAAGCATGATGCGCAACTTGAAAGCTCATCTCCCACGCGGGGTTCACATCAATCGCGCATCTCAATCGAGGTCAACTCATCTCGATTCCCCTTGTGAATGGTCAAGTGACCAACCAACAGTCAGAGAAGCCTCGTCCCTGGACTAATATCGCTTCTTATTCACCACAGGTTCTCGCAACAGAGGCAGCCTTGACCGCTTAGCTAGCTGATTGGTCTCGAACACTCGAGGCCCCTAAACCACCTTATTTGGGAGAGGCATGGCATCGACAACGTGAGCAAATGCCCCTTGGGCGGGTTGAACCCACGAGATTGCATCGTGCCCCGTGCTCCACAGCCTTCTCCTTTTCGTCCATAACCCCGGCCAACTGCTGGGGTTTCTAGCGCTGTCAAGGCAATGATAGACATATTGCACCAACAATGGTCCACGTTTGGGACTGGGCGACTAGCACCCCAGCTCATTTCATGAGGCACAGGGCACATGAGGACAGGCCAGGGACGGACGGGTACCTGAGTTTTGGCCTCCAAACGCCGCTATCGTGCATCATGTCAGGTACCATCCAAACCGCTATTCTCGACTAGGGCCATCCTTTGTCAATGCCATGACCCTCTGGGCACTGCAGCCAAGGCAAAACAGACCGGGTTGCAGGTAGAGGCAATAACAGTCGATCTGCTCATAATATGCCGCTCTCTTCCTCTTCTCTTCTCTGATTTTCTTTCCCTCACGGTTCCATCCTTCGCGAATCTAGAGAGCATCTCGTTAATTTTCGCTTTCGTCCTCTCGTTTTCCTCTATTCCATTAACCGCTTCACTCTTTTAGCGGGCATTCGTTTCCTACGCCAACTACAAACTCTTACATTTACGTACAGTACTTGAATTTTCGGAGCTTTTTTCCAATATGAAGGGAGGACTTGCTGCTGCCGCCGTTGCGGCCATGGCTACCGGTGCTCAGGCCGCTTACCCTCACCACCGCCGGGCTCATGAGATGTTCCGACGTGGTGGAGAGGTCTGCGTTCCTACCTGCACTACCATCTGGACTACCTACTATGGCGAGCCTACTCGTATGTCAACATGTCGGTATTCTGTGGTATAAACGCTAATCGCTGCTTCAGTTGTCCCCAACCCTCCTTCTGCCCCCAAGCCCACCAAGGAGGCCGTCACCACTCATGAGGCCGTCAAGCCCAAGCCCACCACCGTTCATGAGGTTCCTACTTATGAGGCTCCCAAGCCTGTAGCTCCCACCACCACCAAGGTCGTCCCGGTCATCCCCGTCCCGACTCCGGAGGAGTACAAGTGCCCTACTCCCGGCACTTATACTTTCCCTGCCACCACCATGACCGTGACTAAGTCCACCACCGTCTGCGTTGGCGAGACCACCAAGGTCCCTGCTGGAACCCACACCATGGGAGGTGTCACCACCATCGTTGAGACTGCTACCACAGTCACTTGCCCCTACGCCAAAGAGACTGAGCACGAGGGTGTCGTTACCAGTGTCATCGAGACGACCACCTACGTCTGCCCATCTGCTGGCACTTACACCATTGCTCCTATCACCAAGACCTGCGAGGAGGAGACCGTCATCGTCTACCCTGTTCCTACCAGCTACGCTCCTGGTACTTATACCGCCCCTGAGCAGGTTGTTACTGTCACCGAGACCGACTACGTCTACGTCTGCCCTTACTCTCAGTCTGGTGTTCCCGCCACCACCAAGGCTCCTGAGGCCCCCAAGCCCCAGCCTCCCAAGGAGACCAAGCCTGTCTACGAAGCCCCCAAGTCCCAGCCCGAGGTCACCAAGCAGGAGCAGCCTACTAAGCCTGTTTATGAGGTTCCCAGCAAGGTCCCCGAGACCCCCAAGGCCCCTGTTTACTCTGTCCCCGAGACTCCTGCTTCCACCAAGCCCGTCTATGAGAAGCCCTCCGAGGCTCCTAAGCCCAAGACCCCCAAGAAGCCTTCCAGCTCCGGCAACCTGCAAGGTGGAAACGACCACTACGGTATTACCTACACTCCCTACGTCGCCTCTACCGGCAAGTGCAAGGGTGCCGACCAGGTTGACCAGGACATTGCTGCCCTCAAGGAGGCTGGTTTCCAGATCATCCGATCTTACTCTACTGACTGCGATACCCTCGAAACTGTTGCTCCCGCCTGTAAGAAGCACGGCATTGACATGATCGTCGGTGTTTTCGTCAAGGCCTCCGGCTGCACATACGAAACCCCTGACATCAAGGCTCAGGTTGACGCCTACGCCGAGTGGGCTCAGTGGGATCAGGTCAAGCTCTTCACTGTTGGTAACGAGGCTATCATGAACAAGTTCTGTTCTCCCCAGCAGCTCAAGGAACTCGTCACTGTCGTCAAGGAGAAGTGCTCTGGTTACACCGGTCCTTACACCATCGCCGAGACACTCGATATCTGGGAGCGCGAGGACGTTCAGGGTGCTATCTGCGATATTGTTGATGTCACCGGTGCCAACATCCACCCCTACTTCAACCCTAACACCACCCCTGACATGGCTGGTGAGTTCGTCGCTGGTCAACTTGAGATCCTCCGTGGTATCTGCAAGGGCAACGATGTCATCAACCTGGAGTGCGGTTGGCCCTCAAGCGGTAACTGCAACGGCGTTGCCTGCCCTGGCAAGTCTGAGCAGGCCAAGGCTATCAAGTCCATCCGCGAGAGCTGCGGTGACAAGACCGTCTTCTTCTCCTTCGAGAATGATCTCTGGAAGGAGCCTGGTTCTTGCAACTGTGAGCGAAGCTGGGGTTGCGCCTCTTCTTTCACCGGCTACTAAGCAGTTCTGGAGACTCCGGTTCTGATTGCAGCGTGCCCAAGCGTCCTCTGTACGATTCAACCCTCGGAGCATGCTGAATGTTGTACATAATCATGACCAACACCGCCCGGCCACTCACTTCTTTTTTCTTCCTCGTGCAACCCTCTTCTCTTATTCTCGCCACCGTCCATGCGGTGATTCACACCATTGACATCCAACAAGAGCCTTCGGGAATGGAGTCCGAAAGCCGACGGTCTTCTCTCTCTCTCAGGCCAACTCCAGACATCCGCCTTAGGGGGCAATGCATGTTGCGCGCATGCACGCGCGCAATAGATTGAGGGAAACGAATCTGGTCGGGCGGTTGAGGACGACCTTATTGATGAATACTGTTTTTCTTCCACTGTTCAAACGATCTGTGAACTCTTGTTACTATGTCATCTTTCCATATGTGTTATTTGCGGCAGCACTTCTTTACGGTAGACGCGTCTTTACGGCTCTTGAGCGACGGGGTAAGCGAAAGCCTTTTCTTGGGAGAGAGATGATCTGTATGTATTATCTATACTATAGCCGGGTTGCCATTCAGCCTCTGCTTCATAACGCTGTAATTCAGTAGTATATATTCAGTCGCCATTTTGCTAGGTCTTGTGAATTATCGTACACACGATCCTTTCGCCTCATCCTAGTATCAACTTGTGACCAACCCCCCCACGCAACTGAACACTCGAATTAGCCAAGACATTGTCAACAAACAAGGTCTCTAAACCCATGTCGGATGTATCATAGCAGTCACCAATGTGCCAATAACATCAGCGACAGGTGCATGTATGATACGCCCAGCCCTTTAGCAACGCAGGTCTCCTAGAATAAGAGAGCAAGTATCTCTGATAATTCCCATGACGAGCTCGAAGAATTGGAACCGGAGGATCTTATCAAGGCGATCGACATTAGATCACAGCCTTGCTTGATACACAAGCGAGCAAGATATCGGTCCTGCACCCCAACCGGCTTTGCCTTAGCAGAGACCTATAATAATAATGACATGGGAGCTACAACAAGTAAACGAACGTGCTACTTGTCCACGTTAGCGTAGCGTAAACAGTCTAATAGATAATTCAAAAAGTCTGTTGTGAAGCTATCGTACTTATAGTACAGCATTCAACTTGGCACACTTCGAATATTCACCAGTCTTCTAGCGGTCAAGGAGCAGATGAGACACGGTATATCTGGAATGACGATGAGACTCGCGTGTCTCGGAGACTGTACCTGGTTCGGTAATCAAAGGTGCTTTACTAAATGTGTGTATGTCTTAGATCCGAGCCTGTGGAATATGCCTTGTACTTAGAGTGATATTGAAGCTGAATATATGTGGCGTATATCCACTAAGGGAATAGAGACCATGCAGAAAATGATATCCATATTAGGTAGGTAGGTAGTCATTCAATATCATCTTTGCAAACTACATAGATATAAAGCTGACTTATACTTCACTCCTGTGTCCCAAATTTTACCCACAAATACAGACTGTTCGACTCATAGTATAATAAAACCCAAGCTTCAAGAGCTCACTTACTGTGTGTACCATGTCCACAAAGTATGAAGATCCCGCTGCCAACGTCCTGATATCTATAATCCCCAAACAAAGTGACCGGGCTCAGCCCTGAACCCCGAGGATAATGACGTCCGTGATAAAAAGTGAAAAAAAAAAAAAATGATGAATGAAGCCCATGGCGAATAGCTCTGAAGTGAGGGTTTGTGTAGCTTGTGTACTCATATTGGAAATCATCGCCGCCTATATAGAAGTGGCGTGTCGTGAATGGCCAATGGCAATTTCTGCAACAGATCATAATATGATAAGCCAGAACAAAAGGGGTATAACGCTAAGGAGTAAGATGTTTCGAATGAAGGAGAGTGACCAGCGAGGTCAAGCAAGTATAAAGTTAATTTGTGAATCACACGAAGATGTTTTGTGGAAAATTGTTTAGAAGATCGGCAAGGCATCGCTCTGAGCTGGAACTCGACGATAGCATTCACCGCTGTGTGTAAACTCATCGGGTTTACTGCGCCACTTATTGGTGTCACCATCGACATAACGTTTCCAGGTACTGAAGAAATAGGGCTCAGCGGTACGGCCACATCGTTCAAGCTGAAGAAGGCCGCCACGGTGACGGTCACTCGCCAAAACATTGAGTTCATGCCCGCCGTTGGCAAATGCAATGCCACCGATCTCACCGAAGAAATCGACTGTCTGCTTCTTGTTAAAAGTCTGAGCATTAATGATGTTGACAATGTCAGCCTCCTCGGCAGCAACGAGTACTCTCTCGCCACTACCGACGGGCGAGAAGCGCAGATTTCTCACACCAGCCATATCGGATCTGATAGTGCACAGAGGTGTACTGACACCCCGCGAGTCACACCAACGGCGAGCATCCCAGACCTTGACGGCCTTGTCCTGGAAACCGGTGGCTACTGTCCTCCCATCATCGGACCAATCGCAGGCAAACCCATAGTCACGATGTCCGGACAGTTCCTGCTGAATCTCGCCGGTATCGGCGTCGGTAATCAGTACCTTGAAGTCATCGCCGACCATGACTCTCAAACGGCCGTCAGGTGACATGCGCGTACAGTTGAGTGCGAATCGATACTTGCTCTGCATCAAGAACTTCTGTGTAGAAAGGTCTAGAAGGCGGAATCCCTCGTCGTTACTGGCAATGGCAGCAACAGGACCAGAAGATCGCCGGGGTTGGTAGATCTGGACATGATTGGTGATTCCTCCCATATTGGCAGTAATGACACCTTCTGCAAATTCTTTCTTGTCTTCTGAATCCAGGCTTTTGAGATAGTATTCGCCATTAAACGTGCCTGCAAACATGGCACCGTGGCTTGCATCTAGGGTAGAGATGAGAGCTCCCAGACCATGTATATGACTGTTGTTAAGTACAAGCTCTACTTTTCCCGTGACAGGGTTGATTTGATTGATTCCTCTCCTGCCCGGGTAGTAGACCTGCGAGATTGAGGGGCATGCTAGGACGCTCCGTAGCTGAAAATGAGCTAGGTAGACATCTTGGCGGATAAGGAACCTCTTGAATCTCATAAAGTTTTGAGTCGCGGGGATAGCTGCGTCATCCATGTGAGGCTAATTTGAGGTCAGCTGAGAATACTCGATCAAAGGTGACTGGCACTTACGCTCCATCTATCTGAACCTTCCTTGTTGACATAATTCTTGAAAGTGGCACATCGTATTTGCCGCGCATACTCCCTAGTAGTGTTCATGGATGCCCAGTCCAAGCCCTGGATGTCATAGTCATCGCCTTGAAGGTCCTTGTAGTGAACATCGCGGATGTGTGCATTTGCTTGACGGCGAATGTCTTCTGGATAGGGTGCGTGAATCCGCGAGGGGGATGGACTGGAGGAAGCACGAGCTTGGTATGCCCAGTGTCTTAAAAAGTCAACCAGGCACAGATTTATAGAACCAATCATAGTCGGGTTGGGGTTGCTAAGTAGTGACTCGCCCTGGACGTCTGCTGGCGAAGGAGGCGCATTGTCCTCCAACGCAGCCGTGTCCTCGATCAAGACGTCCTCCCATGGCACAGGAGATGGAACAGAATTCATGATTAGATCGTCATCAACTATGGTGGGCGGATGGAAGGCGGCTTGCGAAAGATAATTGGTTGAGTGATTGATAGGGGGTGATTCATCACTGTCCCCCTCGGATAGAATAGACTGGTCGTCCGTGAAGTGTTCAAGTTCGTCGAAAGCGTCGTCGAGAGGAGCACCACCTTCGCTATCGCTCATATCAATGTCATAATCCACGTTATGGTAAGAGGGTATGTGGTCAGAGTCCAAGTCGAGATGTGTGGGAGGTGTCCAATAGTTGTCCAAGAAAGGTGGGTGGGTGGAAGTGTCCAAATCAAGATCAATACCGTCCTGATGCTCTTGGTCTGGGTCGGACTCGGACTCCAGAGGTTCAGACTCGGAATTATAGGTCTCGATGTAGGCGTTGGAGGAGAATTGGTCGTAGGTGTTCTGGTCTGAGAACTCAGCGGCGATTGTAGCAGAAGGGCCGTCAGTCACTATCGCGAAAGTAGGGGTCTTGGTAGCGGAGATGGTGTTGTCTTCGGTGGGGAACGCATCTGTCATAGGCGAATCGGCCGTGAACTCAGGGATGTTGTATGATTCCTCCGTGCTGGGCAGGGGAGTTGACATATATTGCGGTTGGCCACCATGAGGTTGTGAATGAGGATGGGCGTTGAAGGTATTATAAGAGGCGCCACTGGTTGTGATTGAGTCCGCAGGTTGATGATGCTCAGCTTGGAAACCCTCATCCCGCAAGAGAGCCCCAACAACGTTCACAGATGAACCAGCAATAGAGGATGTTGTATTTACAGGCAGCGAGGGGTTGTCTCGTAGGCGGCTCTTGGGCATAACAAGAGCGGATCGGCGCATCGTGAGACCAAAGTCAAGCTCCGCGACGGAGCGAAGTGGGAAAGCCGAAGCTTTTCTACAATACGGCCGTGCTAGCGAGTCGAGGCAGAGCTGAAGGCTTCTGCATACGGGCAAGCTCCAAAGGGGGGGCTGAAGAGGCCAGAGAGACTTGGGCTATGGCTATGGCTCTGACTTGGAATCTGGGTCGTTCGCGTGCTAGTGAGAAGCGCGCTGGCGGTCTGGCAGATTGGCGATTGCTTGCTTTTGATGGAGAGACAGGAGGCGGAAATGTCTCTGATTTGAACGCCGCAAGATGGACGATGGAGGGATGGGAGGGGGGTGGTCCAGTTTAGAGCGAAGGCGAGGGGACAAGCAGTCCGTCCTAGTCCGTTTAACAGTGGGAGTGAGTGGGCTGCAGATCGTGTTGGACTAGGGTAAGATAGTGCGGTAAGCAGTGGTTGGGGCCTTGTTTCGGTGTCAAAACGGCCGGTAGTGTCGAGATTGATGGGAATGAACTGAACTGAACTGAACTGAACTGAACTGAACTGAACTCGAGGAGCGGGTATTGTATATTATTATGGAACGACTATGAATTGTGGTCTATGTCGAGTACAAGTGAGGCGCCATGCTAGCAAGGGTGCGGCCGGGCAGAGGACAGGACAACAGCAGCTCAGCTGAGATGGACGAGGCAAGTTGCAAGTAGCTACACCTCAGTACAGTACAGTCAGTTCAGTTGGTAGGTACCCGGGCAGAGAGGAGGTCTAGGCAAGGGTTAGCTAGGCTGCGGCGAAGCAGAGTCATGAGTGAGGATGAGAATGAGAATGAGAATGAGAATGAGCGGTATAAGATGGAACGATTTGTTGTGGAGGGAATGTGGTCATTGTTTTGGTCGAATGTGAGATACTCGAGGTCGAACATGATAAATGATGAAACTCGACAACAGGTAGGTACTCCGTACTGTACTTACCTCTAGGTAAGGTTAGTAGGCTATAGGGAAGGGAAACTACTGAGGTACCTAAGGTAGGTTGGCCCTCGGTCAACTAGAAAACCTAAAGTGGCTGCCCACATTTAGCACTCGGGGACAAAGACCGGGGGGGGGGCAGATCACTGGAGGTCTCCGGGAATCGCCGTGGGTTAGGTGGGGGATTGGAGTTCCTTGTTTCAGTATAAGCCATGCCGTAGGGTATTGGATGCCAGAGAAATAGCAGCCTGACGCCTCTTTTTTGTTTCTGCTGATCAGGTCAAGATTTGGAGGGTATTTTATTGATGGAAGGAAGGATAGATGAAAGCGCAGGGGGTATATACAGTACATAGGTACAGCTAAGCAGCTAAGGTAGGGTAGTAGTGTAAGGTAGTTAGTTGGTGGAGATGTGTTGGTGCTAGGGGAAAATCCATGGATATGGGAAGCGAGAATCGAAAGTTGTTGTAATGGAAGTCTGGTACATACATACCTAAACATGATTGCTTTTTCTTCTTCTCCTTGTTCTATGTATGTTCCTATGTTGGTATATGTAGCAGGAGGAACGCTGATGTATACTTACCTACCTATATAAAATACCTAGCTACTGACTCGAGGATGGTACCAGCTCGTCAGTTATCACCAGTAACAAAGGCCGTGCCCTCTTTTGTAGGAAGACGACAAAATGAATGAATGAGTAAGTCAGCCAGCCAGCCTCTCCGCACTTTAACCGTGCCTTCCTTTGAGTACACTACAGTACTGTATTCTCAGCACAGACAGACGCTAGTCAACGATCTGGGCGATAGACGGGAGCGGGTGAGCGGGCTGGCGCGCGGTAGCTTGGATCACATCTGGGTAGAGGAGATAGGGGAGGACGGAGACCTGGTCACAGTGACTTGACGACTGTCCTCTATTCAACAAACAAATTAGGGTGTCTGGAATACTATAGTCTATAGATAGGCACCCAGTATTTGAGGTCCTCAACGCCGAAGCCCTTGCCCTTGCTCGCTTTCAGGCTACATATCACAATATTGTCGTATAATCATGCATACAATATCCTTCCATCTTATGTGCATCTGTTTCTCTATCCCTGAATACATGCATACATACAGTACGATTGTCCGGCTCCCCAGCATCCAAGTCAAGCTGCCCGATTGAGAGATGGATGCATGCAGACATGAATTGCATGGATCTGGGGACCTTGCCTTTGACCAACAGCGACAGGGGCCATGAATGGGGAATGCAACCCGATCGTCATTCGCTCTTTGTTAGGAAGGACTCTGATCAATCTTTCTCCTTCTGCGTATGTACAGTACGTAGGTAATTTGTAGTTGATGAGCTGTCGTCGTCAACTCCTCGCTAACAAACACAGCCTATATCAACTACTAATTAATCCGTATACTAACCCAACATAGGAACGAGAAACAGGTCTTGTGATCTTGCTATATCCCACTCTTGGTAATGGAATACCCACGGTACCTATGTACGACAACGCATCTGCGACATCTGTCCACACCGAGCGACCTGCAGATCCAACCATTGCGATAGGCAATGCTCCTATATCCATATCAGGAGATTCATGCCTCCACTGCTTACACACATCCCTCGAACCGATGGTAATAATAGACTACTTATTTTGTCAAGACCACAGCCTGCTTCTCGTACAACCCCAATCTGACCAAAGACAACTGGAATATTCCCATTATACTCTCGCAAACTTGGCCGGCTTGGATCACACTGAGATCCTCGCATTGTACAACCTGCAGCCCTGGTGAAACAGCAGCATCAGCATACGATATTCTGTGTCACCCCAAACTCACTCACTGCCCAAGGTCAATGCCTATCAGCTCGATATCAAACGGACAAATAGATATTAGCTTAGGGATCTCTCATGCCACGAGGGACGACGCCAAACCCACATGATCGATCATTCATGTAAACTATAACCGCACAGTTGGTCGATGGGAAATAGCAATTGGGGAATATGGACCCGACCTCCATGTCTCAAACTGAACTGGAGCTACTGTATGAAGTGCTTGACCGGTCTGAACTGGCAACTGACCAGTCAGAATACCTGGGAAATAATGAGGCCCTCCCTCCTCTGTTGCATACCTTCCAGCCTACCGCTGACTGACTGACTGTCTCTGTCACTGTCACTGTCTCAAATCAAGGACCCTCATGTCCTTTGTTATCTAAGCTGGGTTTAGCTCAATTCAACTCTAGTTGGCCGTTGCAGCAGTGAATGTCCCCAGGCTTGCTTCCAGATGCAATACAGTACATACACATATATGCCTGACAACGGAATACTACGCCCGTATTACAACTTGAGAACGACTCACTTGCCTGCCTACTAAGCTGATACTGAAGCTTGCCTCATTGACATCGGCGCTGTCTCATCTTTTTCGTACCACCCACCAAAACCAAAAACCCCCCATTCGACGCATCCCTCCAGCGCGGGATGTACACACGCAATCCCACGCACCTGGAACACAGCAAAGCAAAGTGCTGCAATGCTTGACGTAGCACACACAGAACATACTCTAGAGTCGCAGGCGGATCTGACCGAGCAGGCATCTGGCTGCCAAGTCTGACCATGGGGTGGGCTAGTCTTTTCCCGCAGTGGTTATACCTAGATGCAGCTCAGGGTTTTCTGGCCGAGGATATTTGTGTTCATCACTGGATTCGAAAAACTCCGAGGCCAGGGACGGCAATAATCAATCATTGACTCGTACGTACGGTACGCTCAGGGTCAAAGAGTCAATCTGTACGTACGTACGTACGTACATACATACCTATACAGTACTGTATGGGTACCTTACCTATTAATGTATTGGGTGTCAACTCAGTGTCTGTTCTCACCGCGGCCATAAGCATGTCTTGCTCTTTTCCCTGCTTGGTGGACGTCTCTCCCACAGGGCTCCACTATACATGATCTATCACCAAAGCATCAAACACCAGCAAAGCTGCCAACTTCACGCTGCCGCCCGGTTATTTCCATGCTGTCATGATCGCGTCTTCTATTTTCACTTTTCAACCACCCAACGCAGTAAAGTGCATATTCATCCATCACTTTTACATGCGGTCATTGCTTCTTCTGATCTATCATAGGTCCTCAAGTTGTTGGCTGGCACACAAATTTGATACATCATAAACCATCCCGTGACTCGTTTTAGACGCGCCGCCTCATTGCCCTCGTCTCCCTTTAGTCGGCCTTGAGAATGGCTCTTTGTTCGTGCGTTTATGTATCATCTTTAGCCCACAATCTTCTTTCTCTCCGCTCACCGGCCTCGTGGGCCCTCTCTTTGCTTTTCTTTTTCATCAGAAGTGATATATCATGTTTTGCCCGCTTCCACTTGGACGCCATTTTTCACCGGCGAATATGTAAACCGAGCATGGCATCCACTCGAGATACATACTTTTCAGACATAAGCAATGGCTTGGGGGCTCTTGTGGTCTGGAGTCAACAATGACACCTATGCTGAAGTATGTATACATTAGTAGTATGCTGCAAGCCACCGTGATAATTATACCTCATCACGGTTTTTCAAGGCGTAGTCTCTTACGCCTCAAATGACAAGTTCATTCAACTAAGTTCCCCGTCTCGTAATGTTCCAGGTCAGCATACATACCAAGAATCTGTGAATATCCTATCCAACTGCCCCTATTCGTCGCTCTGAGAAAAAGCAACTTGCGGCAGCTCATCTCATCCCAACTCAAGCCATGATCAACAAACCTTACACCGAGAAGTGGCTTGTAATCGGGAATTTCGATTTTCTCAACCTTTTGATCGGCCATCGTCGTGTTACACAACGACGCCAACAATCCCTTGGACTCGAGTAAAACACGGCTTGTCCGGTTCTTCTTCGCCCGGCCTTTGACTGTTCGTCACTTCTCATATTATCCCTGTCTCCTCTTCTTGACATGAAGCTAAAAAGGCTTCTATTGTGGATCTTAGACTCAAACTTGCACAGCCCGATGGATGTCAAGTCTCTTGCGGCTTGTGATATTGGCTAGGTAGCGATCCAGCTCGATAGCCTATCTCGCACTGCCCAATTCTCCCCCAATCCCTTTGACTGGGCGTCCCGAAACATCGGGATGCACGTTAATTGTTACGTCAAACTTCCACCTATAGCTCGCGGCTATGAATTCATCCCGTGGATTCTGACACCAATCAACCATCAGCTTGTTCAAGAGGCGTTCTTTTCTCCATTGACCGCTACTTGGATATCTGTTTCTGTTCTTGACTCTACCTCTCCATGCAAGTTCCCGTGTCTGTCATCATCTAACATGTCTCATTTGGTTGACTGTGAATTCATATACCCTCTGCTTTTAATCTCACCCTCTGTACGCACCGTCCCTTCCAGTGTCATGGCAAACCTATCACATCCCTCTACAGCTTGTTCACAAGTCCTCGCGAAGACTTGAGCTGAACCATCTTCTCAAGAGCTTCGTCAATAGGAACCAGCTCACCCTTCGCCTGGGTGGCCTGGTCGTCTCGGTTACGGATGTTGAGGGTGCGTGAGCTGGCCTCCTCGGCACCGACAACTAACAATCTGGTTAGCCACTGGCCTTGAACAAGGCAGCTTCCATTCCAAACTCACCAAAGATAAAGTTGTACTGCTCCAGCTGACCGGTGCGGATCTTCTTCTGGAAAGTGTTGCTGCTCAGGTCCACATCACTGTAGAGCCCCTTTGCTCGGAAGATCTTCTGGACCTCCTTGGCGTAGTCGTTGGCAGCAGGCATGACAGGCACAACCAAGACCTGTCGGGGGCTGAGCCAGAATGGCCACTTGCCGCCAAAGTGCTCTGTCAGAATACCGAACATTCGCTCGAAGCTGCCTAGAACGGCTCGGTGAATCATGACAGGTCGTGCATATCCGGCAGGCAGATCCTCCTCGGGGTTGCTACCATCACTGACTCCGGTCTCGCCCTTGTTAGCGACATATCGAAGCTTGAATCGTCGAGGCAGGTTGAAGTCGAGCTGCATAGTACCGCACTGGTGCTCACGCTTCAGGGCATCGAACAGAGCAATATCGATCTTGGGTCCATAGAAAGCACCATCACCGGGGTTAAACTCCCACTTAGCACCCGTCTTCTCGGCGAATGAGTTGAGAGCCTCTTCAAGCTTCTTCTCGGCCGAGTCCCAGGTAGCGATGTCACCGACGTACTTCTCGGGTCGGGTGGACAGCTTAAGCTTGAATGTGAAACCGAAGATACCGTAGACACTGCTCAAAAAGTCGAAAGCAGATTCAATTTCCTCTCGGATCTAGAGTACATTAGTAGAAGCACGAGTCTGTTAGTAGAAGCCATCATACCTGATCCACGGTACAGAAGATGTGAGCATCGTCCTGTTGGAAACGACGGACTCGAGTAAGGCCTGAAAGAGCCCCAGAGAACTCGTTTCGGTGCAAGACACCAAAGTCAGCCATCCTCCAGGGGAGGTCCTTATAAGTGACATCGGAGTGAGCAAAGATCTTGCAGTGTCCAGGGCAGTTCATGGGCTTCAACCCAAACTTCTCCTTCTCAACCTCGAAGGTGAACATGTTCTCCTCGTAGTGGCCCCAGTGACCTGATGTCTTCCACAGATCCGCCTTGTACATGTTTGGAGACATAACTTCGTCGAAATCACGTTTTTGGTACTCGCCTTTGATGAGCTCCATCAAAGCATTGTAAATGCGCACACCGTGTGGTAGGAAGAAAGCAGATCCAGGAGACGCCTCGTCGAAAAAGAAGAGCTTTTGATCAGTACCGATCTTTCGGTGATTGCGCTTGGCGGCCTCAGCCAAGAAGTGCTTATACTCTTCAAGAGCCTTCTTGTCGGGGAATGAGATACCAGCAATACGCTGGACAGACTCGTTGTTGCTGTCACCGAGCCAGTAGGCAGCGGAATTCTGTTGAACATCAGCTCAAGCCCGTCGTGTCAAGATTAGGAATTGCATATATAATATCAACATACCCTGAGAACGGAAAAGGCCTTGATGTTGCCAGTGGTGGGGACGTGAGGTCCTCGGCACAGATCGATCAGGGGACCACATCGGTACACAGTACTCTTGGTGCCATCGGGAACACGCTGTTGAATGAAATACTCCTTATACTTGCTGTACTTGAACATCTCAAGGAGCTCGTCCTTGGTCATTTCCAGACGCTCGAAAGGCTGCTTCTGTTTGACAATGTTGTTGGAGAGCTGCTCCAGTGCCTTCTTATCATCATCGGTGACGACTTGCCTGGGCTTATGTCAGTGAAGTTTACGGCAAATTAATCCAAGCCTTTTACGCACTCTCCCATGTTGGCCATATCGTAGTAGAATCCAGGGGGGTCCTCAGTAGGGGGACCGTTGCACAGATAACAACCGAAGCGTTTCTCAGCGGCCTCTCCAAGAATATGGGCAGAAGAGTGCCAGAAGACCTTCTTGCCTTCGGTGTGTTCGAAATCAAGGAGCTCGAGCTTGCAGCTCTTCTCGAGCGGTCGGGTCAGATCCCACAACTCACCGTCAACTCTGGAGATGACAGTGCGCTCGAAAAGGGACTTGGAGATGCCCTTGGCGATAGCGCCAGGGGTGGTCTCCCAAGAAGTTCCCTTCTCCTCTTTGCCATTGGGAAGCGAGATGGTGATTTCCTCACGAGGTTTGGCTAAGATTCTTGTCAGTCGATTCGAGTCGAAGGTCGAAAGCGTGAGGAGGATTTGGACTACCCACCAGCGATTTCGGCGTCCTGTCGGGCCTTGATCTTATCGAAGAGATCGAGTCGGTGCTGGATGAACTCGGGGGTCTCAGGGAGCTATCATACACAGTTAGCAGGGTCCGACACGGTGTCATGATACCCTGAGATGTATCGTCATGTACACCGCAGTCAAGAAAGGGACACCAACTTCGAGGCCAGCAGACTTTCCACCCTTGGCAGACTTGTCCTTGGGCTGCTTCTCCTTGGGCTGCTTAGCAGGGCGAGAAGGTAAGCTCTTCTCAGACGCGCCCTCGGCCGCCTTGGCAGCATCAGCTTGATCGGACGACATGTTGAGAACTCTCGCGCGTATGCTGAAGATTTGGTGGGAGTAAGTTGGGTACTTGAAAGTGGTCTCGTCTTGTCGATGGCGGGGCACAAGGGGCATTAAACACGAAGGTGGGGTTAGACTTGAGTCACTGCGAATTTGGCAGGGGCACGGAAATAGTGCCGTTTGGTCGAGCAGTTTAGTATCAAGAGGTATAGTATAGTCTAATAAACTTACGTAGACCTGCTATTGATGTATCAATTATTCTATCCACGTTCAAAGTAGTTATTTACAGGATTTTCGACATGCCCCAGCAAATTGACTTCTTCATAAATAATAGTCACTTGCCGAAGACTGAAACCCAGTCTCTTCGTCCCCTTCAGCTCACTCACACGACACTCGGACAGCAGAGTCAGACCGAACAATATATACCACGTAATGAACCAATGCAGAAGGATTCGATCCGATTCCGACATCGCAGGTTTTGGACTCAGTCACAAGAATCATCAACGATAATCTTATCCTAGGTAAATCAGGGGTATCAAGCTATTTTCCAACCCAGCAATCCGTGACGCCATGCCATCCCGTTTCCATGTCATAAATCGTGCCAAAACCGCATCCGTAAACAAGAACGAAACAGACAGTGTTCAAAGTCCATAGCGTGTGACACACTCTTCCTTATGCGCCTCCAAACAATCTAGTGCGCAGACTCTTGTTCCGCACTTCATACATCTCACACGTCCCCAATACCCGCAGACCTCACAGAACGATCTAACGGGATACTTATTGTTTCGGTGGCCCGTCACTTCGCCATAGTTCAAGGGAGGGTGAGAAAGGAGCCTGCGCAGCTCCTCATCAGATGGCATGTCGGGAACACGCGACATAAGTAAAGGATCGTTGTCACCAGGGTGGCTCGGTGGTGAAGGTCTCAATGATTCAGGAAGAACAGTCGGGGCGTCGGTGTCTGGCATCGCTATGTCTTCTTCTTGCGGTGGTTTGAGGGATGAGGAAGTATCTCTTCGACTATTCGATGGCCGTTTGTTGTTTGCGCCAGAGGCAGCGGAACGAGAATTCGTGGGGTTGGCCTCTGCAAGTGCCTGCATCGCGAGGAAATCGTCTAAATGGTTCCCGAATGTCTTCTGCGATTGCAAAATCTTACGAACATTAGGTGTGTGTTTTCCTTGCGCTGCCAGAAGTCAATCTCCCGTCTTTCACAAATGCTAAGGTCTCGCGCGTACTTCTTCCGCTCTTGACTGGCAACGGTATCGTGTTATCCTTTCCACCATCCTTATCTAAAGCCTCGGCTTCTTTTCGAATTTTATTATCTTGTCGAGCCGTCAGATCGCTATATGTAAGACCAGGAACATTCCTGGCGCGCTTCCTGTTGGTTGGCGCCGTCGGGCGACTGATTGTGTTGTCGGGGACGTAAGCCCAGCCTGGCGCCGAGGTTGTCTTTGCGCTGGCAAGCTCGATGACTCCGAAATTGTTCATCGTTCTCTATAATTCAGGACTCTGAGAAGAAGAAGAAGAATATGATGAAGGAAGAGTATCGAGGCCCTCCATAGAAAATCCACACTAAAGCGGCTGGTATTGTGGCGTAGCCAATCACGAGCCAGACAGCTCGACCAGCACACTCCAATTCCCGCCGAGCTCAGAATATTCCGAGCACCCGGCTCCCATAGTAGCTCTGTCGTAACTGTACCTCTGACGTCCATCGCCAACCATACCTATTGCTCCCGCGAGATAAACACCGCACAATCCGACGTCCACCACCGAAATCGCAGCAATGTCTGTCGCCTCAAGAGTCCTGTTCTCCAGCAGCCGCGCGCTGGCCACCCGATCCTTCAGCACATCTGCCCGACGGATGGCCGATTCGCCTCTCCCTGCCCGGAAACCTTTGGGAGCTTTTCGTGGAGGGTTAGTGATTACAGAAACAGTCTTTCGACGGAAATGAGGTTATTGACTTTGTTGTCAGTCTTTTCGGCTTCCTTCTCGGTAGCTTTCTCGCTGGTAGCGCCTCCTACAGCTATCTCCTCAAGGAGTACAAGATCGCCAACGATCTGTTGACCGAGGATATTTACGTACGTAACGAATGAGATGAGGCAATTGATAAGAGAGAGCGTCATCTAAGTTTCCTCCAATTTCAAGCGCTTGACCACGTGCTAACATTTTTCGACCAGACTCTACAAGCCTCCGTCACCCGCCTGAGCAACCACGTCCAGGCTCTGGAGACAAGGACACAGGGCAAGAAATAGACGGAAAAGACGGGATAAAGACATAATTGTATAAAATAGCCGGAGCAAGGGGTCAGAATAAGCTCCGCTGGGACTCTGGTGGACGTGTTGAAATGAGGATGGCTCCCATTTGCATTTCCTATTCGTATTTGGGGTTGAGATTGTCAACAAGGCGATTGGGGAGATTTGTACGATCATGTGCTATGTTACGAGCATAGCTACTAGCCCAATCTATAAGACATCATGCGGTCTGTGTAAGAGAAGCATTAAAGTCACGGTGAAGTTGAGACAAGAGATCAAAATAGTAGTCAAGTCATGAAATGGTCCCATTGCCACGAAAACTAAAAACCTAGAAAGGTGCGATCAAATGTGAGCACCCAAGAGAACCCGCGCCCGAACAAAAATCAGATATACCCCATTTTGTGTACTATCGTTGTTGTTGACATCAATTCTTTACAGCTCATCATGGACATCCTCCTCCTCGGCATCCTTCTTCTCCTCACTAGCGGCAGGGGCGGCCTCCTCAGTGCCCTCTTCCTTGACGGGGAGCTCGGCCTTGTACTTGCCGTTCTCCTTGATGAAGTTGGCGAGATCCTCAACGGTGCGAGAGCCCTGGTAGGTGACGGGAGCGTCCTTAGCACCAGCGGCGTAGAGCTTGATGGTGGGGAAGCCCTGGATCTCGTCGGGGACATCGTTGAGGGTAGCGTCAACCTTGGCGATGACAACCTTGTCCTTGAACTCGGAAGCGGCGAACTGTGAAGCAAGGTCATCGTACTTGGGGGCGAGAGCCTTGCAGTGACCGCACCAAGGAGCGTAGAACTCGATCAGGACATCCTTGGTGTCATCGAGGACAATGTCGTTGTAGCTCTTGGCAACAACAACAGTGACGGGGCCCTCCTGGGTCTCGGGAATGGGCTCAGACTTAATGCTGGGCTCAATCTTGCCAGCGGCGAAGTCCTCAACGAACTTGGCGATGTTGTCATGTGTGATCTCCTTCTCCTGGTCGAAGGGGAACTTCTGGTTCTTGACAACCTCCTGGATGGCGAAAGAGGGAAACTTGTCAGCCTTGAGGTTTAGGTTACCAGCGTGAGCGCCGAATGCCTTAGCGTCAATTGTGGCGAAGTTGATCTTGCCCTTGAACTTCTCAGCGATGGGCTTGAGGGCATCACCGAGCTCCTTGCGCTCCTCGGGAGTCTCGGAGAAGATGTATGCGAGGGGAATACCAGCAGACATGTAGCTAGAATAGGTCTCGGGGCCGACCTCACCAATGAGAGGGGTGGCAGAGGTGGTAATGAAAGAGGCAATGGCCTCCTCCTCGAACTTCTCGGTGAAGGTATTCTTGCCCTCATCGAAAGACTTGTAGACAACCAGGGCGGGGGCCTTGACGCCCTCAGCCTCAGCAACAGCAGCGTCGTTGACGCCACCGAAGAGGTAGGTATCACGGAGACCCTCGGCGAGCTTGGAGAAGGTCTCGTTGGAGCTCTTATCGTCGGCGTTGAGGTAGGCGACGACGACAACCTTGTCGGCGGTCTTGAACTCCTCGAGGGTGTCCTTTGTGAGAATGGAGACAGCGGGGAGGGACTGCTTGATCATGTAGGAAGTGATACTGTAAAAATCTGTCAGTCGAGATCTCGGCTGAACATGACAGGTGTCGACTTACCCAGCAGCCTTGCGCTGGCCAGAGTAGGGAGTGACATTGTCAAGGCCACGGAAGACCTTGAGGGTGGGGTAGCCCTCGACGCCCTGGTCTTTGCAGAGGTCGGCCTCCTCAGTGCAGTCAATCTTGGCGAGCTTGATGTTCTTCTCCTTGAGAGTTGTGGCGGCCTCCTCGTACTCGGGGGCGAGGGCCTTGCAGTGACCGCACCAGGGAGCAAAGACTGGAGAAAGAAGCTGTTAGCGGGGGATGGAGGGGAAGAGAGGCTTCAATGGGGTCTTACACTCAGCGAGGACGAGATTGTTGGATTTGACGAACTCCTCGAAGGTGTCCTTGGTCAGCTGGTGAACATCTGAGTCGGCAGCAGAGGCATAGGCAGCCAGAGCAGTCATGAAGCTGCAGGCGATCTTCTTGTGGTGCATGATGGGCTGTCTTTTTATTGGGGTATCCTATAAAACACAAAGAGAAGGTTCCGCTGAACAGGACCGGGCAGGCAATATAAAGGAAGGAGGAGGAAGAAGAGGAAGAGGAAGATTTGAGTTGGGAAGTGGAGGGAAGATGGAGGAGAGTTTTGTAGTTGGAGCTTGAGGACAGGTAACGTACATCTAGCCGCATGTACCGTACTGTAGAGAAAGCTACGGGAGGGTACAATGGCTTGAGAGAGGTTGGAGCCAACTAACATCAGTCAACCCCACTCGGAGACAACTCCCGCTGAGTCTTGCGCGGGCCAAAGGTGGAGAGGGACGAGGAATTGCCCGGGGGGGTCCAACTTTCAATTGAACAAGTGTCCCTTTGGTCTGGTGGCACTGGATTTCTCTATGTACATACGGTAGGTAGGTCGATGATCAAGCCCATACCGCCGGATCACTCTGCACTCTGCAGACAGGGACGGCCCCTCCAAAGCGGCGGAAAGCTAGTGGGTTTCCTTACCGGGCTCTAAGCCCTTTCAGGCCATAGTGAGGGTCCGGCGCTGCCTGTCATTGGGCGGAGCTGCCCTACAGCAAGCGTCTGAGCCCCTCAGCTGCTGTAAGGTCCCTGGGTCCACAGGGGCAGGACAAGGACAACCGTCGCCGCCGCTGAACTGCTTATGGGATCATGGATGGGATCTTCAAAGAATGTTGGTTCTACGTAATACAGATATTTATAATCAGGTAGTTAAAGGATCGTGCGTGAAACAGACTAGACATCTCACTATGAAAAAGTACCCCTTTTTCTTTGGTTAGGTAAGTAGGCATTGTTTGTCAATGTTGATGTATCCGTATCATCACCCGAGGTACACCACCTACATTCTCATCATCAAAGTTGAAACTCTGATAATGACAGATTAGGGAAGTGCAAAGACAATTGCCCAATTAAGCTGCAATAAATACGGGATTTGATGCTCCGAAAGGCTCGGAACCCCTGGCTAAATGAGATGACATTTGGAGTCACGATTACAGATCAGCATCTGTTCAATGTGGCAACATCTTTGTCTCAAGCCAAAAGGCCACGTCTCTGTGACAGCCTAGGTACCAACATGCATACATCCAACTACACAGCCCAGCCTTGCCAATGTTGAACGTGACATGGATGGAGGGGTTGCTCACGTAGTTAAAATTAGATGAATGGCATTCCATTATGTGCTTTATTGATTGATATTCTTTTCCACGAATTACCAATCCAGCCTCGAAACTATATTCTTTTTTGGTCTAACTCAACCTTCCCACTCTGACCAATCCCGACGGTCACAACTTTTTTAAGTTCTTGAACCTCATTCATGCCATTCACCTTTTGAATCCACCAAATCCTTCTCAGCCTCTGTAGAATGAATCCGTCAATGCTAATCTAGCTACCTACTGTGTAGGCAGCCAGTTTTGTATGTAGTTGAGTCAAACATCGATAAGTGGTAGTATGTGATCCCCGTGAAAAATAAAGACGTGTCACAGGAATGAGGCGAAACGTGATCCCGCTTTACTCAGCTCATCGGCCCCACGGAAACGGTCAGTTTACGGCCCCACCATGATACTTCCTCCGTGACATACCGGACAGTAGGATACTCCTCCCCAACTTTAACAAGTAAGTACAGAATTATCGGCTTCTGACTTGGCGGTGATAGCCATCCAATACACGAATAATGCTGGCATAGGTACCTAGGTTTTCGGTTCCAAGTCAAGAAAGGTTCCAAGAGATCCCCAGCTTTCAAAGTCGTAATCATGTTCAATTCAATGCTATCTTTCTATGACTTGAGAGTGTTCAGTGCTTCGTGTATCATTATATGTGTCTCCTCCCTTTCTACTTGCTGTGAGGTCCCCGAGGTTTAGGTGGTGCACGGTGATACTGAATCGGCCACTTGACGCCGATGTCCAGCTGATGAGCAGCGCTGAGAACAAAGTCGGGCTCCCTGAGGAACTGTCTTGCAGCAAGCACGAGATCAGCCTTGGGATCCTCGTTCTCCTGGACGAGTGAACGAGCAAATGGACCATCTGTAATGTAACCAACAGTTCCAATCAGAAGCTCTTTTCCATCAGCACGGACGGCATCACGGATCTTGCCTGCCAGGTCAGTCTGGACGGTTTGATGGACCTTGATCTTTTGCGCCTTCAAGTTGCCTCCACTGCTGATATCGAGAACGTCAACGCCTGCTCCAGGAAGCTGTTTTGCGAGCCGAGTACTGCTCTCGAGATCCCAGGAAGGTTCGTTATTCCATTCCATCCACTCGGTAGCAGAGATCCGTACCCAGACGGGCATCTCCTCAGGAACAACAGTCCGAATAGCTTCAACGATCTCAAAGAGAAAACGAGTACGGTTCTCAAAGCTACCTCCATACTGGTCTGTTCGTTTCTGAGACCATGTCAGTTGATGAACCATTCTCAACGAATGTCAATACTACTTACATTGGAGAGAGGTGAGAGGAACTGGTGCAGGAGGTAGCCATGAGCCGCGTGGATCTCAATGACATCAAAGCCAGCCTTGACAGCTCTTATAGCAGAGTCCTTCCATTTCTGCACAAGATGCTTGATCTCGTCAGTCGTCAGCTCGTGAGGTGTACCAAAGTCTTCAGCGAACGGGATAGCACTGGGGGCGACAATATCATCTGGCCAGCCGCCGACTTCTTTGGTAGCAAGTGCTTTATTTACACTACCGCCGATCCAAGGCGCAACTGTGCTCGCTTTTCTGCCAGCCTGGAGGATATGTTAGCTTCACAACGTCGAGGCTCCTTCTGGAATAATGACCCTACATGAGCGAGTTGGATGGCAGCCTTGGTGTTTTGGCTATGGATGAAGTCTGTGATACGCTTCAGAGGAACAATTTGACTATCCTCCCAGAGACCAGAGTCCTCAGGGCTGATCCGACCACGAGGTTCAACGGCGGTGGCCTCAACAAAGACGAGGCCAGCACCTCGAAGAGCGAACTGGCCAAGATGAACAAGATGAAAATCTGTTAGGTGACCATCTTTGGCAGAGTAAGTGCACATGGGAGAAACAACAAAGCGGTTCTGCAGCTCAACGCCACGAGTGCGGAGGGGCTTGAACAGCGTCGGGGCCGAATCGGTCTTGAGCGGGGTTCCGGCCGGCGGCTCTTGGGCCGGGGTGAAGTAAGGAACCCCGGAGGCTGCCTTGTTCTCGATATTTGTGTTGCCCATAGTTGCTCGTGCCCTTGAGTAGTAAAATGTGCTGTCTAGGTTGACAAGGTTGTCGACGTTGTCGACATTGGTGGGGATTTATGCTGAAGTCGGATGTGTTCAAGGCTCTTGACCTGGTTGCAGAATCATGCGCCGTGTTGATGCAATTCCACTGGGTTCCAAGTATCCACCAAATCAACAGAGTATGATTACGAGATATAGGCTCAATTCTAGGGGCTTGCCTGTCTTTACATATAAGGAGGTAGAGCGTGGGACAACATGGTATTTATATCACCAAGACTAACCACCTTTACTCTTGGTTCATTGACACCTCAATGGCGATCTTTCTTCTTGCCTAGCTCTCTATCATTAAGAGGGTCATGGTCTGCTCAGCTAAGCGAACGATGACGTGCGAGAATAAATAGCCTTAGTAAAGCTATTGCAAGCATTATCGCTCTGTTGTTCAACTGTGACATCCAGGAATCGTTTTCCCCTTGGGTTTCTAGTGTCCAATTTGGGAGCAGACGCTGAATAATCAAAATAGTTAAGCCGAGCCCCTCTTCGATAACGTTATCATTCCAAGGTCGAGCATTCAACTCTTGCTGAACCAAATCACCCCGAAACACGAAGGCCCCCGTTATTGGGACAACGAGGATTTAGGGCCTATATTTCGTACAGCAACTCTCACGACTGTAATGACAGACACATTGACAAAGCAGTCGTGATAAACTCATATTCCTTCATCTTGACATCAAGACCACAGAACAAAGCGCCGTCCAAATCAAACAAGTCAGGACTACGGATACTTGTTTCAACAAATAAGTAAATATCTTGGTATTTGGATTCTACATATCCTCATGGCATTTCCAGTGCAGAACTTGTTCTTGTGATACATCTTGCAAATACTCGTAATTGGTCTTTAGTCAGTCATCTGTTTCCTCAGTCCCTCAAGACTTGCATCGCTGAGTATCTGCATCTTCAGTTCAAGTATGCGAAGTAGAACACACATAACATACCGTATGGTATGGCCACGCAGCCCAAGGTCTTGACTCTGCATATATGTTTACTTTCAAGGTTTTGGTCCAATCATCAGATAATGATCAGCAGCACTACTTCGAAACCAATCTGGACAAAGTCAAGTGCCTGGTGCAGCAGATGCAGGAACAAACCCAATGACTATCACACCCTTGAACAAGACGCCGTCATCGACTGTCATGTCTACAGTTACCGCCCGGGCCGATCTCACTAAGACGACACATTACAATGCCAGGACCCGGCACAAAGGCTAATAATTCGAAGATTTCTTCTTCTTTTGGTCTCTGCCGTATAAGACGGTAGACATCTTAGTCTATTGACAGGTTCATGTTGACAAAAGTCGTGACATGGTCTATACCTAGGCTGGCGATCTTGACCAGCGCCCAAATAATCACAACCAAAACTCCGGATATCGCTCTTCTTCAAGTTCATCGATGATATGATGACCGATTTCACCCCTCGCATAATTCCTTCACAGGCATCTCAAGCAGCTCTCTGTCGTATCTCGACCACTTATGCCTGGTTTGTAGGCTTAAAGGTCCAGCGCTGGTTCTCAGTGCCCTCGGCGAAAGGAACACCGAGTTCAAATAATCGGAGAACAACGTCGGAAAAGTCCTTGAAGAAGGCATCGTTGTCCTTGGCGTACTTCTCGACCCAAGGCTTCAACTTCTTGTCCTCGATCAGGGCAATGTCGCTGGGAAGCATCATCAGAGACTTGGTAGACTTGTCTTCGTACTGGGCAGGGCCATTCCACTTCTTCCACTGCCACTTCTCTTCGATAAGGAGGCGGAAGTAATCGTTGGTCAGAACGGTAGGGGAGAAAGTCCAGGGGCCTTCGAAGCCGGATCGGTCAGTGTGGCAGCGGCCAAGCGCGTGGGCGCCGGAAAGGGCGACAATCTCCTGGTCGTTGAAGCCCATACGGTAGAAAATGTCTCGGAGATGTCCAGAGCGCTTTGAGGCGTCGGGAAGACGTCCATCGGGTGTGCAGCCAGAGACATCACGATCAGAGCGACCAGGTCGGTAGGGAATGGCAGGGCCCAGCATCTCCTGGATAGCGCAAACACCAGCAAGGATCCAGAGATCAGAGTAGGTGATCCAAGGGAACTTCTCCTTCACAGGCTCGAGGAAGTTGCGGGCAGCCGCCAGGCCGGCATTGGCACCGTGGTCAGACTCAGGGGCGAATCGCATGGTGGCACCGTTGCTGCCACCAGTACCAGTCTCCTTATCGTAGGTACCGCTGGCGTGCCAAGCGAGACGTACGAGAACGGGGCCGTAGCTGCCGTCATCATAGTCATCCTTCTCCTCCAGGCGAGCAGCAATCTCGTTGTAAACCTTCTGATAGTCGTCCTTGGTAGGGTTGAAAACCTTGGGGGTAGCGGAAGAAGCACCGTTGGCGTAGAAGTAGTAACCAGCACCACCAGCAGCGACAGCGGCACCAGTCAACCACACCCAGGCGGAAGATGACTTCTGTGCGGTTTCAGAAGAATAGTATCGGCGACCCTGCTGGCGGATGACCTGTCTAGGAGCAATGGCGAAGCCGTTGCGAGTGGCGCGAGTGGCCGCGCGGGCGAACTGTCGGGTAGTCGAGGCCATCTTCATGAGAAAACGTTAGTTAGAAGTCAAAGGACAGTGTTGAGTGTGCTTCTTGTTGAGGCTGCCAGGGGAAGCAAGCTTGTCTTGATACTGGAGTGCTCAAGTTTGAACGTACCTTGGATGTGTAAGATTACAAAGTGGTAAGACGCTTTGGAAAGGTGACTCCAAGGAATTTTAAAGATAGGATGGGAGAGAGGAAGAAGAAAGAGTCAAGACGAGAAGGTCTGTGGCATCTATTAAGAAGGGATGCGTCGGTTGAAGTGGCGGGAAGCCGAGGGCGGAACGACCTGCCGTGTCAGTGCCAGGAAGTCAGGCAATCCCGACCCTGACTGATAACCTCTGCCGGGGACACGATTCATGGAGGGTTGCCGAATGGGGCAAGCAGCTTCTGTCTCCCTTTCCATTTCCGTGCCGGAGTGTTTCGATCTTTGACATGTGTGTGATCCGAGATCGGGGAGGCCATGATGGAATTGCTGCTATTCACTGAAGTATATGTTTGACGAACTCTTCCTTCAAATAATTACCACAGGCATCGATGTATCTGGACCGCGAATTGATTCCTAACATGACCCTCAACTTCCCCAGGTACTCTTGCCTCGGAGCTGTACCCGGCTTCATGAACCGGCGCGATGTCTTGAAATTGAACAGCAACAATTGGCCAACTTGATATCTCTGCCCCATATCTTTACTCAAACCTGGCGGGGATGGCGCTCTTATGGATCGGGTGGAGTCGGTGGGGATCCTTGGTAATGAAGATTCTCTCGCCTCTGAGAGGTTACTGATACTTGAGGCCTGTCGAGGGACAGCAGGGGTCATTCTTTGAAGCCTTCAGCCCGCTTATGATTAGTATGTAAACACTTCAACATGAGGCTCATGAGACAAGTCGTCTAAAAACGGTTTCCATGAGTCAGGCCAAAAAGGGGACACTCTCTCGGCTGTGAACCACGAGGCGGCCAACCATCAGAGTTCAACTAGTCTAATTTGGAGAAACAAGAGAAAATCTCTGAAGGATTGGGACCCTGAAAGTAACCCTCCATTACGGAATCCCAACGCCTCCCGTCATCAGTTAACACACGGAGATCATCAGTCAGCACAGCGTGGCACCCGAACCGAAATGTGACGTCCGTCTCCCATTGTTTCAACATCAATTATGGCGCCGAGGATCAGATCAGAACGTCGTTATGGTGCAATACCTTTCTTTTGATTGGATTGTCTCCCTGAATGAATTTTTTTTTTATGTCGAGATAAGATTTGTCATATGTTGCTTCGAGGTACAAGCGCAGCAACGCCCTCCACAAGCGGGTACTTATGGAATCTTTTCTCGACAACAGGGGTCTACCCCAAAGATTCCAAATCGCTTCTCGCATGTGATTTCGTCATATCCAAATTACAGTTGATTCTGGACTATGTAGCCTTAACAGCCACCTTTAAGCTACAGTCAGATTCTCACACAGCGGCACATATCTGATCACACGAATACGCCCAATCTCTTTTGGCCCCTACTCTACTGCCCAGGGAATCGTCTACGAACTCGAGTATTTCCCGGTTTCCTAGACTTGCAGGCTCTATACCTCCCTGGATAGATCAGGAATGGTTCAACATCCCGAATCCCGGAGACAAACTCTCTCCGGCAATCCTCCGGTGGAGACAGAGCATCTCTCTGGAAGTTGGTAGTGTTACCAATGGCCTCTTCTAACAAGAAGCTAATGCAAGTGCTCGTTACCCCACAAGATCCGGACTAGACACCAGTTCAATGTTCCACTCATTAATAGCTTCATGCTCAAGGATATATATAGATCTCGTCTACAACTTGTGATATGTCGTCAAGAAGAATTCTCTGCCCGCCAAATTAAGGCATCTTCCAACTTCCAAGACTCAGCAATATGCTGAAAAGCCATACCTTATCCTCCAGGTTCATCCAAGCCACATCTGCTATTGTATATGCAGGGGCCATTTCGTTTATAGTACAACTCGAGTGCCCCAACACTTGATTAAGTCCTCCTGGATCCTAGCGCCTCAAACACCTTTCACGTCCAGTTCAGTCCATCATATTTTTCATCCTCAGTTGAAGTCTGCGTTGCCCTGCGCATCAGCCTCCGGTTCACCATGAGTCTCGTAGAAGTGAGAGTATTGGGCCTCGGCCCTCTGCTTGCTGGCCTCGTCCAGCTCTCCCTTTGCAGCTCCATTCTCCTTGCCGCTGCCAGTAGAGAGTTTGGCTACTGACGATGGCCTTTAGATTGTTAGTTAGTTTTCAATAGTATCGAAGCGCATACCAACTTACCCAAAGATTTCTCTGTCGATTTGCAAGAATACCTGCATGGCATCCTTGTTGCCTCTCTCGACCAAGTACGTGAGATATACTTGGGTCAAATCCTTCTTGACTGATGGGGAGAGTCGGCTTCGTTCTCGCAGTTCGTCGAACACTTTCTTCATACGCTCGCTGTGTTGAGCTTCATTCTCGGGGCTTGTTGGCTGATGCAACTCAAAGTTGAACCACCGATCCCAGAATAGCCTGCTGTCCGCACACCACTGAACGTTCTTCATGAAAACCCCGCGGGCCTCTTCCACCGAGCCCTTGGCTTTCAAGAGCAACAGAGCCCATTCTGCAACCAAGGCAGCCTTGGTGTACACGTCTACCGTAGCAGAGTCGATCTGGTCCTTAAATACCTGAATAGCAGCATCAAGGCCGTTCTGTCGTCGCTGAACATTGGCCCATGACACAATGACCTCGACACAGTCTGGTAGCCTCAGAAGGATTGCCTCGTGGATGTCAAGCGCAACGTCAACTCGGCCAGCACTTTCTTCGAAGTAGGCCCATTGCAGTCTAATTCCCGGTCGACTAACAGGTACAAACATCGTGGAAGCACGTGCATAGATGTTACGAACTTCCTCTTGCTTGCCTTCCTGTCCACTCATCCACCGGGCATATCGGAACCAGAGGTCATCGTAGTAGGCGCACGTGACAAGGCATCGCTCATACAAAGCGACGGTTCGGGTGAAATCACCTTCAGCTTCCTCGAAATCAAGGTATTTGCGCCAGTTTACCAAATCCTTATGTTCCAAAGCCGTAACGTGAAAGTAGGGTCTCTTAATCTCCGATTCGTAGGTCCAGCGCTTCGATACCTCAGTTTGCGTCGTGGTAAAGATTTCGTAGTACATGGCATCAATCTTTGCACGAACATCGCGCTCAATCTCCAGCTCAGCCCTAGGACCGCCGCCATAAGCAATTGTTTCAGCCTCGACCTCCGTCCTGAAACGTGAGAGATCCTCGGCAGACACCACCTCTGTGATGGGTTGATTGTGCGATAGCGATCGAAACCTCTCGTAGTAACGTGCATACTGGTGCATTGGTATGCGAATGATTCGTGCATGGATGGCGTAAATTTTGTCTTGTGCTTCCTGACGCTCTTCGTACTCAATGTACTTGTCCCAGAAAGGATGTGCAAGAAAATCTAGTCCAACAAAGGCTGATCCTCGCTCAAAGAGTCTAGAGAAGAAGGTTAGCAAGTGAGCTCATTGTAGAAGGGATAGCTCAGGGGAAAGGGTGGAGAGGATTAATACAGAGGGGAAGATGGTTGTGCGAGTGGGCAGCAAAACCGATATCATGTTCTACCGAGCGGGTGCGGGTGACGTGTAACGCAGGGACGACTTTGGAGTTTAGAACGAGCACGGATTGAGCATCAACAGAGCCTGGCAGGGAGCGTGAGAAAGCGTCCCGGCTAAAGGGGCTATCGCAGGCATATCTCACCATCAGACACTTTTGATAGTAGAGTGCAGAGCCCTCGCGGATATGTCGACCGAGACCACTCAGGTCAAGCGGGAATACTGCGCCAGAAGGCATGTTAAGGGAAGGGGAAGGAAACCATCCAAATGGAACTTACTCTCTGACGAGGTGTGGGTCATGGGTTGTCTCCATCTTGAAGGAGCAGTAGTCCGTCCACAAGTCGACAGAATTGGTGATGCTTGCGCATCCTCGCTCGTATACCTAAAGCACTTTGTCAGCCGTGTCGCAGGCGACGTCTGGAGTGTACTAACCATCTCAGCAGACTCAGGGCCGGCAATGTTGAACTCCATATCGGCATATTTCTTCCAGTATCCAAAGAGCAGAGGGAATTTAATGAGGAATCTGTCGTAGGCATCGCGGAAGGTCGCTAGTGCTTGAGGGCTTGAGTTGCGATTCAAGCCACCCTCCAATGTCTCACAAGCTTTGATGAGGTTCTCCCAGTGCTCGAAGTTATCGGGGTCGGACTCCTGTTGTTGCGCCAAACGGTCAGTATTCGAGTTCGAGTTTAAGAAGAGGATAAAGGCGGGAGCTTACCACCTCAGCATTGTGCTTGCGCACAGTTGCGTACTCCTCATCGGAGCCGAAATGACCGAAGTCGCTCATGACGTTGTAGTTTTTAGTGCTTCGTCTCCCAGAATCGCTCAATTTAATTGACGTTAGGAAATTGGCGATGAATATTCGATCTCGCGGTGTGGGTTTGAAGTTAAGAGGTTTGTAGATAGGAGATGACGCTTGAGGCTCACGTCTGTCGCGAAAGGCAGGGGCTGGTAGTTCGCGCCGCAGACAAGCTCTTTTTTTTCAGGTACTTTCTGGGTTAGTCACTGGCCAAAGAACGTCCTGTGCACGTGCTTAGTTCAAGACGCGCAAAATAGTCGTAAGTTGGTGCTACCAGAGAATTTGATGCAAGCAGGTCTGTACTTGTCCAGCAAGTCTCCGCAATTGACATGGGTCTTCAGATCCAGTCCGGGCCAACAATTTGCCGTTCTCAGGATGACTCAGCGTCAAGAAAGCCTGCAGATATTTTTGGCGAAGCGGTGCGGGAGAAGAGTTCTTCTCTTTCTCTCTATTCTAAAATGGGCTGATGATGATTCTCACATAATCATATGATAGGAAGAGAATGAACGCTCTCTTTTAGAGAGCATGATCTCAATTTCGAATCTGAAGCTCTCTTATCATTTTGTTTCTATTGTTGCGCGACGGTCTCCGATGCTCGACAATACCATATATATATAATCTTGTGTCTCATGACAAGATCCTTGCGCATGTCTCACGACCTTTTTCTTTGAGATACCTCAAATCTTCTATGTTGTTATTTGGTAATTTTTCCAAAGCTGGGCTGGGATTTCCGTTTGGGAGTGTCCTTGCCCTTGGTGTCTTTTGAATCTTGTTTTTGGCATGTCTTCTCTCCAAGTCAAATTACCTTAAAGCACTTCGGCGAGTATATACAAAGCTTGCTGGTCCGTCCAGAATTCGTGGCAAAAGTCTCGTGGCCTGATATGAAGTTTTATCACTATCCTATGTCTTGCCAGAAGTTGTTGATGTCTTGTTTTTAACACTGATAGCAAAAGGTCTATCAAATTGTTGGTATCATGAACCTGCAGAGGTACTTGGTCTTAACATTCATAAGGTAAAAGTAAATGCGCAAACTTCGCGCTCTTGACCTTATCCAAGAGTTTCTAGCCCAGTGCATCATGGACGATGGGCCTGCATCGTGATAATAATGTATCATATTCAGATGCTTCATGCCAAAGCTCGAAGATCCAATGTTTGGCTACCTTGGGTACCTATTTGTGGACGCCACTAGTGGGGCTTCGTCCACTGAGGTGGCTGCTAAGGGAATTAGCAGTCAGGGGTCATCATGGTACCCCAGCTGAGAAACGTCATTTGTAGAGCGTCCAGTCCATCCAGCGCCTCTCACATTTGTCTAACGCCCAAAGCTCAAAACTTCATCCAAGCATTGGCTGAACCCTACAGAGCCCAACTACGCCCGCCCGAAAGTCTCTTGTCCTTAAAACTTATCTTACACTTCCAATCAATCATGAGTCAGAAGAATTATTGAAACCATTTCGCATTCGCAAGCGCAAGCGCAATCCTATCGTGGACACGTTGACCTTGCATCCTCTATCCATTCCATGTTATCCTATTGAACAATACACGATGGAATATTCCTCAGGGGCCTATTCTTCTCAGGCTCCCTCTCCCGAAAAGTCATGCGAGCTCTACATACGCGACTATCCTCATCGATCCATCGCCATTGTTTCAACCTCACACACTCTGATTTTTCGATATACTTCCTCCACCAGTGAAGCCATCGCGAACGGCTCGCTTACATCCTTGGCTGCGTCTACGAGGAGCCGCGGAAACCCCGGCGAAGCCTTGGTATCGAAATGCATGGTCGAGTTCGCACCTGTGTCGAGGCATTTGCTGCAGGACTATCGCCGTCTCACACATCGACCGATCTACGGGACACTAGGCTTGATCACAGTTAACAGCGAGGTCTTCCTATCCGTCATTACACATGCGACACGTGCTGCCACCTTGCGGCCTGGCGAGACTGTTGAACGTATAAATGGAGTAGCGTTCTACTGCCTGAGTAGCGCGGACTATGACGATGTCGTTCCTCTCGAATCACTTGATCCGGAGTTTTCAGATTCTGCATCGGTACAATCTGGTCCTTATGGACAAGGCCTTGGTCGGAGAGAAGTTGCCATGGAGCACCCATGTCACGAGCTTCGCAACCTACTAAGCAACGGAACATTTTACTACAGTACAGATTTCGATCTCACGAACCGGCTTCAAGACAGGTTCGTTATTACCTGACCCTGTACATCATTAGACTGACCAGAAACAGACCAATCAATTCCAACTCGTTCGAAATCGATAATTTTGACGATGGCTTTCTCTGGAACTCGTTCATGATCAGTCCTCTTGTACAGTTTCGTTCCCGTCTCATGCCTAATGAACGAGCTGCACTTGATTCGTCACGAATACTGACATCGGCAATTCGTGGCTTCTGTAAAACCATGACAATTCCGCTAAGCTCTTCGCCCCTGAAGAATTCCAAGTCAGGAATGCCTTCCTTTATGACTCTCATATCTCGACTATCCTGTCGCAGAGCTGGAACTCGCTTCAACTCACGAGGTATTGATGATGATGGGCATGTGGCAAACTTTGTTGAAACTGAAACCACTTTCTGGAGCCCGGCGGGAACCATGTTCTCCTATGCTCAAGTGCGCGGATCAGTACCTGTCTTTTGGGAGCAAGCAGCCGATCTTATTCCAGGTCGGCAGAAGATCACAGTCACCAGATCTCCCGATGGGACGCAGCCGGCCTTCAACAAACATTTTGAGGAGCTCGAGCAATCGTACGGAGCTGTCCATGTCATCAATCTTCTTAGTGAGACAAAGCCTGGCGAGGTTGAGCTCAGTACACTCTACCACAATGGTATCAAACACTGTCCATTAAGTCGTGCTGGCCCAGACGGATCTTCGGACCATGCTCTCTTGCGAGAAACCAATTACGATTTCCACGCAGAAACAAAAGGACCAGCGGGATATGAGGCTGCGCGAGACATCCGCCGCTATATTGAGGACTCCACCGACGGTTTTGCCTACTTTCTTGCGGAGGAGACAAGCGAACCGAGATACGACCATGATGGCTCCGGGCAAGCTCGTATGGTGGTTGTGCTCCAGCAGGAGGGTGTCTTCCGAACCAATTGTCTAGACTGTCTTGACCGAACTAATCTTGTGCAGACCATGATCTCACAGATGGCAGTTGAGGCCTTTCTTGGACATCGTGGTGAATTTGCTGCCTCTGATTTCTGGATGAGACATTCCAGTCTCTGGGCAGACAACGGCGACTCTCTGTCCAAAACCTATGCTGGGACAGGCGCGCTCAAGTCATCTTTCACGCGTCATGGAAAGATGTCTCTTGCAGGGGCCGTGGCTGACGTGCGAAAGTCTGTCCAACGTATCTATCACAACAACTTCCTCGACCCCTCTCGTCAAATCACTATTGATATGCTTTTGGGTCGCCTCGTTGGGCAAGCGGCGGTCCTTCTGTTCGATCCCATCAGCGATTTTGTGTCAACAGAATTGTCCAAAAGGAGCAGCGAGTTCACGTCATACAATAGCATCACCATATGGGTTGGCACGTTCAACCTTAATGGCCGTACCGAAGGCGTCAATGATGATCTTGGCCCTTGGTTATTCCCGGAGACCTTGGGAGATGCGCAGCCGGACATCTATGTGGTTGGTTTTCAAGAAATTGTAGAGCTCAGCCCGCAACAGATTATGAACAGTGACCCATCGCGGAAGAACTTATGGGAGCAGGCCGTGAAGCACAATCTTAACGATCGACAAAAGCGGTTGGGGGGTGAGAGGTATGTGTTGCTGCGGAGCGGGCAGCTGGTTGGGGCAGCACTCTGCATTTTTGTAAAGACGCCCAGTCTGGCCAACATTAAGAACGTGGAGGGTAGCGTGAAAAAGACGGGCATGTCTGGCATGGCTGGAAACAAGGGTGCCGTGGCGATCCGATTCGACTATGCCAACACTCACATATGTTTTGTCACGGCACATCTGGCTGCTGGCTTTTCAAACTATGATGAACGCAACCGGGACTATGCAACAATCCATCACGGTTTACGATTCCAGCGGAACCGGGGAATCGATGATCATGGTAAGTACTCTTGGTACTGTGTTCGCTGAATCTACACATACTAACAACGACAGACGCCGTCATCTGGTTGGGCGACTTCAACTATCGCATTGGGCTCAACTCAGAAACTGCGCGTGCGTTGGTGAAGAAGCGTGACTTTGAAACGCTATACGAGAATGATCAGCTCAATCTGCAGATGGTGGCTGGATTATCGTTCCCCTTTTATTCTGAAGCTCGCATCACGTTTCCTCCGACGTACAAGTTTGACATAGGAACCGATGACTATGATACCTCGTGAGTGCACTTCCATGGCTTGGTGTTTCTATTCACGAATTCTGACCAGAGTACAGTGAGAAAGCTCGCATTCCTGCGTGGACGGATCGTATTCTCAGGAAGGGTTCCAACCTCAGACAGATCTTGTATAATTCGGCACCTCTCAAATTCTCAGATCACCGGCCAGTCCATGCTGCCTTCGAATGCAGGGTGAGCATCGTGGATGAGCAGCTCCGAGATAAGATCACCAATGAGTTGTATCAACGTCGAAAGGCCGAGGTCGGAGACGCAACAGCTCATCTTGGCACTGGCGAGGACAGCGATGAAGATCTCATTGGCTACGATTCTATCGAGCCAGGGCTTCCTCCCGCAAGTTCGGATGGGCAGAAGTGGTGGCTCGACAACAGGCAGCCCGCTCGTGCCGCTGTACCTGTGCCCAAACCCAGAAACGGGCAAGCCGTGGGGCTCAATCCCAATCGCCCTTCGAATCCTTTTGGTCTTACCGAAGAGCCGGACTGGATCTCTATTCCAAGATCATCGTCGAAGGCATCTCTCTCCAGCATGTCCAGTTCACCATTCGAAAAGGTCAACTTGCCCAACGTTATGGCATCAGGGTCGAGTATTCAACCTCGAAAGCTGCCACCCCCATATGACCCATCAGCATTGCCAGCTAAGGTCGGGCGCATGAATCTCCTAGATGACCATGCTCCGATGGGCCATGTCGAGACGCCACCTCCGCCACCACCTCCGCGACGAGGAACATCAGGAGTAGCGGCAATGGGACAGACACCACCGAGCAACGGGTTTGGTCTTAATAGGGTGCAGACTCAACCGCTACCTCCGCCTCTTCGGCCTACGTCAGCAGCTTCTCATGCTTCCCAGTTCTCGCAGAACAGCAAGGCTGGGAAACCTGCGCCGCCAGTAGCAAAGAAGCCCGCACATCTGACCACGACATCGCCAAGCTCGAGCCCAGCACTGAGCCAGAGTGCCATGGAAGACGACTTTCGGCCACCGCTGCCAACAAGGACTCCCACGGAGGGTCTTGCAGGAAGTCCTCGCTCACAGGGCAACGGAGTCGCCTCACGGAAGCCCGTAGCACCTCCGAAGCCTGGCGTGAACGGACCTGGTGCAAAACTGTCTAGCTCGACCGGAGCGGTAGGGCTACCCGGTATGACGGGCGGGGTGCCATCTCGGCGGGCAGCACCGCCAGTACAGCCCAAGCCACAGTTACCGCAGCAGAACCAGAACCAGCATCAACAGCAAGGATCTACGGATCTATTGGGATCTCTGGGTGAGGGTCAAGAGGTAGGAGGGTGGGAAACGCTGAAGCCGAGCACAAGGGCATAGGAAAAGTGAATTGGTTTGCAGGTATATGTTAGTTTGGTTCTTGGATGCGAGGCGTTGGGAAGCGTTTTGATGGGCTTGAATCACTTGGGGAGATGTGTCTTGGGACTTGGCTTGGGTTATGACTATGGTTATGCCTTTAGTATAGGTAGGGGAAAAAAGTACAAACACGACTTGGTTATCGTCTCAGAGATTCGCCAGCTGATAATTGTTATCTCTGATGGTGTTTTATGTTTTGCAGCATGTGAGCCAGCAACTGGATCATGGGTGACCCAAGGTAGTTTGTCCAACCACGAGTCGGTCAAGAAAAGCGCCCAGATCGGAGTTAGCGGCGTGTTTCGCGGGGTGATTTTTATAGATCGGTATCGCCAAGACCCACCTAATTTAATTAATTTGTGCCTCTCGTCGGGTGATGCATTATTACTGTGGCGGCCACTTGAATGCGTGTGAGGCGTGAGACTGTACAGTAGTTAGGTACTAGGTAAAATTGCTACCCTGGAGGGCCAAGGTGGAGGGATTTATTGTACATGCAGTATCGAGTGTCTAGGCCTCATGACCAAGCCCCCCAGATGAAGACCTCCAATGAAATAATTCTCGGCATCTACGGGCGTGAAGGGGCTGATCTGGTCTGATATGATTTGATTGTTTTGTCAGAAATACATACTCTGCTGACTCTTTGGGCTTAACGTTGACTGGTGTTGAGTTCGGCACCAACCTTTGGTCCCCGTCACCGACACTTTCGATGCTAGGTACAGTATCCACAGTTCAGTTGATGTGACCTGCCAGTAACTTCTTACCTGAGGTATCAAGCATTACTGAGGCTGCAGCGCTCCATGCACTGCATAATAGGGAGGTGCATGCAGGACATGGTAGCGCTCCATGACTGTACTGTCGTAGGTTACCGTTCACGCTGCACTCCCGTCTCTCTTCCCTGTCGTGAGCACGAGACCTGGGTTGACCTTGGACGATCTAGACCAGCGCTGATCACTTTATGTATCAATCATATCACATCCTTGTATGTCCTCGACCTTTGGACCTTGCGAAACCCACTCACTCTCTTCCTTCGTCTCTTCGTCTTCGTCTTCTCTTCCTCTGCCTCTGATGCTCTCAATGTTCTCGATAACCTCAAAGAACAACCCCCAACCTAAGACCTCCAGCCACTCTCGTACCTATTTAACCTGATTCATTCTTGGCCTGCGCTCAGAAGC